>NC_091968.1:5454545-5757575 GCF_036711975.1 Onthophagus taurus | reverse complement strand
TAGTAAACTAATTTAAAAATATTTAAGGATGCTTTGAGTTATTCCAAGGATTTTCCAAGACTGCAAAGGTGTCTCAAGATTTTAAAAAGACTCTAAAAATTTCCCTGGGATTTCCAATCGTTTTTAACGATTCTAAGATTTTTTAACAATTTTTAGAGATATTTAAGCATTTATAAAGATGTCTTGAGATTTGCGGAGGATTTCTAAAGATGTTTTGAGACTTGTAGAGGATTTTTAAAGATGTCAAATAATGTTGAGAAGATTTCAAAATGGTTTTAAGTATATAATTGGCTAATTGGGGAATTCCTAATGATATGTAAAGATTTCCAAGGATTCTAAAACTTTGGAACTATTTAACAAACTCACCTAGAAATGTTTAAAGATGTTCTGAGATATTCTAAGGATTTTCAAAAATTGCGAAGGGTTTCCAAAGATGTTTTAAGTTTTTAAAGGTAATTATCAAACTAATTCAGAAATACTTAAAGACGCTTTGAGTTACTCCAAGGATTTTCCAAGACTGCAAAGGTGTTTCCAGATTTTAAAGAGATTCTAAAAACTTCTCTAGAATTTTTAAGCATTTCTAACGATTCTAAGATTTTTATAACAATTTTTAGAGATATTCAAAAATTTCTAAAGATGTCTTGAGATTTGTAGAAGATTTTCAAAGATGTTTTAAGACTTGTAGAGGATTTTTGAAGATGTCAAGAAATGTTGAAATGATTACTGCAAAGATGTCTCAAGATTTTGAAGAGATTCTAAAAATTTCCTTAGGATTTCCAAGCATTTCTAACGATTCTAAGATTTTTTTAACAATTTCTAGAGATACTCAAAATTTCTAAAGAAGTCTTGAGATTTGCAGAAGATCTTCAAAGATGTTTTGAGACTTGTAGAGGATTTGTAAAGATTTCAAAAAATGATGAGAGATTCCAAAATGGTTTTAAGAATATCCAGCGCTAATTGAGGAGTTCTTAAGGATACGTAAAGATTTTCAAGGATTCTAAAACTTTGGAACTATTTAGCGAAGTCATCCAGAAATGTTTAAAAATACTCTGGGATATTTTAAGGATTTTCCAAAATTGCGATGGGTTTCCAAAGATTTTCAAAGTATTTAAAAGTATTTATCAAACTAATTCAGAAATATTTAAAGACGCTTTGAGTTACTCCAAAGATTTTCCAAGACTGCAAATGTGTGTCAAGATTTTAAAGAGATTCTAAAAATTTTGCTGGGACTTTCAAGACGATTTTAAGATGTTTTTACAATTTCTAGAGATACTCAAAAAATTTCTAAAGATGTCTTGAGATTTGCAGAAGATTTCCAAAGATGTTTTGAAACTGGTAGAGGATTTGTAAAGATGTCAAAAAATGTTGAGAAGATTCCAAAATAGGTTTAAGAAAAATTTAAAAATGCTCTGAGGTATTTTAAGGATTTTCCAAAATTGCGAAGGGTTTCCAAAGATTTTAAAACATTTTAATAGTATTTATCAAACTAATTCAGAAATATTTAAAGACGCTTTGAGTTACTCCAAAGATTTTCCAAGACTGCAAATGTGTGTCAAGATTTTAAAGAGATTCTAAAAATTTTGCTGGGACTTTCAAGACGATTTTAAGATGTTTTTACAATTTCTAGAGATACTCAAAAAATTTCTAAAGATGTCTTGAGATTTGCAGAAGATTTCCAAAGATGTTTTGAAACTGGTAGAGGATTTGTAAAGATGTCAAAAAATGTTGAGAAGATTCCAAAATAGTTTTAAGAAATATTTAAAAATGCTCTGAGGTATTTTAAGGATTTTCCAAAATTGCGAAGGGTTTCCAAAGATTTTCAAACATTTTAATAGTATTTATCAAACTAATTCAGAAATATTTAAAGACGCTTTGAGTTATTCCAAAGATTTTCCAAGACTGCAAAGAGTATCTCAAGATTTTAAAGAGATTTTAAAAATTTTCCTGGGATTTCCAGGGATTCTAAGATTTTTTAACAATTTCTAGAGATATTCAAACTTTTCTAAAGATTTTGTTGCTGATGACGGGGTAACCCGAAACTAGTACGACTTTATATAAATAAATGCAAGTTAGAAGTTTTTACATGGTTTTTATTTGATTATTAATCTTGCAACATGGATAACTCTTTCAATTTTCTTAAGATGTCTTAAGATTTGCAGAAGATTTCCAAAGATGTTTGGAGACTTGTAGAAGATAACAAAAAATGATGAGAGATATGTAAAGATTTTCAAGGCTTCTAAAACTTTAGAACTATTTAGCAAACCCACACAGAAATGTTGAAAGATGCTCTGAGACATTCTAGGGATTTTCCAAAATTGTAATGAGTTCCAAAGATTTTCAAAGATTCTACACATTTTTAACTCTTTGGTAAACTAATTCAGAAATATTTAAGGATGCTTTGAGTTATTCCAAGGATTTTCCAAGACTGCAAACGGTGTCTCAAGATATTAAAGAGATTCTAAAAATTTCGTTGGGATTTCCAAGCATTTCTAACGATTCTAAGATTTTTGAACAATTTCTAGAGATATTCAAAAATTTCCAAAGATGTTTGGAGACTTGTAGAAGATTTGTAAAGATGTCAAAAAATGTTGAGGTAATTCCTAAATGGTTTTAAGAATGTCCAGCGCTAATTGAGGAGTTCTTAAGGATACGTAAAGATTTTCAAGGATTCTAAAACTTTGGAACTATACATCCAAAAATGTTTAAAGATGCTCTGAGATGTTCTAGGGATTTTCCAAAATTGCGAAGAGTTTCCAAAGATTCAAAAAGTATTTATCAAACTAATTTAGAAATATTTAAAGACGTTTTGAGCTATTCCAAGGATTAATTTATTATTCCAAGATTGCAAAGGTGTCTCAAGATTTTAAAGAGACTCTAAAAGTTTCCCTGGGATTTCAAGCATTTCCAAGCATTTCTAATGATTCCAAGATTTTTTAACAATTCGTAGAGATATCTAAAAATTTCGAAAGATTCTTTGAGATTCGCAAACGATTTCCAAAGATGTTTTGAGACCTGTAGAAGATTTGTGAAGATGTCAAAAAAATGTTCAGAATATTCCTCCAATGATTTTCCAAGATTACAAAGGTGTCTCAAGGTTTTAAAGAGGTTCTAAAAATTTTCCTGGGACTTCCAAGACAATTCTAAGATGTATTAACAATTTCTAGAGATACCCAAGAAAATTTTAAAGATGTATTGAGATTTGCAGAAGATTTCCAAAGATATTTTGAGACTTGTAGAGGATTTGTAAAGATGACAAAAAATGATGAGAGATTCCAAAATGGTTTTAAAAACATCCAGCGCTAATTGAAGAGTTCTTAAGGATACGCAAAAATTTTTAAGGATTCTAAAACTCTGGAACTATTTAGCAAACTCATCCAGAAATGTTTAAAAATGCTCTCAGATATTTTAAGGATTTTCCAAAATTGCGAAGGGTTTCCAAAGATTTTCAAACATTTTAAAAGCATTTATCAAACTAATTCAGAAATATTTAAAGACGCTTTAAGTTATTTCAAGGACTTTCCAAGACTGCAAAGGTGGCTCAAGATTTTAAAGAGACTCTAAACATTTCTCTGGGATTTCTAAGCATTTCTAAGATATTTTTAGAATTTCTAGAGATATTCAAGAATTTATAAAGATATCTTGAGATTTGCAGAAAATTTCTAAAGATGTTTTGAGACCTGTAGAGGATTTGTGAAGATGTCAAAAAATGTTGAGAAGATTCCAAAATGGTTTTAAGAATATCCAGCGCCAATTAAGGAGTTCCTAAGGATACGTAAAGATTTTCAAGGATTCTAAAACTTTGGAACTATTTAGCAAACCTATCCAAAAATGTTTAAAGATGCTCGACATATTTTAAGGATTTTCTAAAATTGCGAAAAGTTTCCAAAGATTCTAAACATTTCTAACTATTTAACTAATTCAGAAATATCTCAAGATAACTTGAGTTATTCCAAGGATTTTCAAGACTGTGAAGGGCGGTCTCAAAATTGTAAAAGATTTTAAAAACTTCCCTAGGATTTCGAAGCATTTCTAACGATTCTAAGATTTTTTAACAATTTCTAGAGATATTCAAAAATTTCTAAAGACAAGATGTCAAAAAATGTTCAGAAGATTCCAAAATGGTTTTAAGAATATTCAGCGCTAATTGAAGAGTTCTTAAGGATACGTAAAGATTCTAAATCTTTGGAACTATTTAGCAAACTCATCCAGAAATGTTTAAAGATTTTTAAATATATTCAAGAATTAAATTATTGAAATATTGCTTATATTCATTACGGAATGTTGTAAAATAATTTTTACAATTAATTCTAACAAACTAGAATGTAAAACCGTTAACGACATCTTCTTCTTGTGTATGTGTAATGTAGGAAATACATCGATAGGAGAAATGTTAAAGAAACTTACATAAGCCTCGCTTTATGTATCTACGTAATGTAAGTGTAAGTGTAACTACGCGAAGTTGAGAAAATATTTATTGCCATACGAAGCCGTCGTCGACGTCGTCGTTTCGAGTTCGTGTCTCCTCACTTTTGCAACATTGCCCAATAATTCTTATGGGTCGCACTGTACACCACCACTTTCGTACCACTTTTCCGCGTTATCCCAACCAGAACGTTAAAATGTTAAAAGATAAAGATCAAACCGAGAACGTTTTAAAGAAAGTGTTAAGCATCTATAAAATTTTATAAAGAAAAGTTTCTCTCAAAAAAGATTTATTAATTCAATCTAATTTAAGTTTAAAAATATATACAGTAAAATATAAAAAAGGAGAGTATTGAGAATCCATTATCACTTTAAATATCTAATATAATTTAATAATTAAATTTAATATTCTTAGTATTGTACTTTTGAAACTGGTTTTGTGAAAAATGTGACATTTTTTTTTTTAGATTCAGAACGTTCTTTTTAACGTGTCGATCTGTTGTTTGTCGTAACCTCATAAAATATTTACAATTACACTTAATACTTTGCAATATGACATCTTAGTTAACTCTTATGACATTAGTCTCTGAAGATGGTCATGGGCCGAAACTAGTAAGACTTAATTAAATAAATAATAAAACCAGTTTCAAAAGTACAATACTAAGAATATTAAATTCAATTACCTTCTCACGCAGGATATTTGTATATTATATATTTAAAGTGATAATAGATACTGATATCACTGAGTGATAAGTTTTTATTTTTGACAGTGCTAGTGCAAAACTAGAACTAGAAACATTCAGGTTTAGCCGCACGTCTCTCAAGACGGCTAAACCCGAATGATTCTTGTTCTAGGTCTTGTGTTAGTTCTAGTGACAGTGCTAGTAAAAAACTAGAGCTAACACTAGACCTAGAACTAGAAACATTCAGGTTTAGCCGCACGTCTCTCAAGACGGCTAAACCCGAATGATTCTAGTTCTAGGTCTTGTGTTAGTTCTAGTGATAGTTGCACCGTGTTATACATCACATAACTAAGCAACATTTTATTGTTTTTAGAGATTTTCAAGCTGTCTGCTAGATAAAGGTGTAACTTATCTTAGAAAAAATGCAGAATATCGAAAGACCTAAAATACTATTTGTTTTGAAGGATAAAGCTAAGCGCCAATGACGTTATACGATTTCAAGTCCGATTTGCATCATACGTCTAAGAACTGACTTAGATACGACACTTAGATACACCAAGAAATTCTACAATACAAAAAATAGATGAACCTACAATTTCGGGCCATTTTCTAGATGTTAGTATAAAATTAAAAGTTTATTTCTTCTATTTTATATAGAGTTTAAGTCTAACAAGTTTCGGCCCTTGGTCATCTTCAGAGACTCTACAAATAGATTAACATCTCTCATCTTATCCATATTACAAACGATATCGGTAGGTAGCGCTAGTTAGTATAAGATATTACTATGTTGTATATTTTTATTGAACTAAAACTAGAACGAGAACTAGAAACATTCGGATTTAGTCGTGAAAAAACTTTCAGTTGTCAATGTTAACTTTAATTTTATTATTATATTCGTAATCTTCATAAAATAACCTTTAAAGTGAGTCCAAATTTGACGCATTTATCTCAAAAAACCAAAAAGTTCGAACTTTCAACTTTTAATTTTGACATATTTGTCAACTTCATAAAAAATCACTTAAAATGATTTTTAGATAAAATGAATTCCAAGTTCATCGTGTATTTTATTAAATATAACCAAAATAAACGATGAATGATCTTTATTTATATTGCAGTGCTACAAAATGTTTCAGGCGATCACCCTTCTTCAGGCACGACTAGAGAAAATAAAAATGAAAAGAAAATTAATTACAGAGACAAAGTTCCAGCATGACAAATTACCGTCAAAAAATTTAATGATGAAAAAGACTGTGTTGGTGTCACATTAGAGAACTTAACATTACCAATAATACGTACTTAACGTACTTTAATCTAAATTCTGTAAAAACAACAAGTTATTAAAATCAGAAAACGGTTATTGAACACAAAATGGCGACTTACTTTTTCGTTAAACAATCTGACGAAACGTATGTATAAGATTTTTCAATTATTTTTCGATTGACGGAAAACTTTTTTGACGGTAATTTGTCTCTGTAATTAATTTTCTTTTCATTTTTATTTTCTCTAGTCGTGCCTGAAGAAGGGTGAGGTTATCGCGTGAAACATTTTATAGCACTGAAATATAAATAAAGATCATTCATCGTTCATTTTGGTTATATTTAACATTTAAAATGAGTCCAAACTCGAAATATTTAATTTTAATATTAATGGAAATACAATCACTTCCGGTTTGAAACGTCAACGTCAATTTTGACATATTTGTCATCTTCGTTAAAAAACCTTTAAAATGAGTCCAAAGATGACGCACTTATCTCAAAAAACAAAAAAGTTAGAATAGAAAGTATTAAACCCGAAGTTAGCAACAATGAAGATAGCAATTTAATTTTTAAATATTAATACCAACCTTAATTTTTTATTTTTTTTTATTATATTTTTATTTTTGTGACAAATATTAAGACATTTTATAAAAATTAAGAATATGTCAAAATGACATTGACATTTCAAACCGGAAGTTGTTTATATCTCGAATAATATTGGAATTAAACGTATCATGTTTGGACTCATTTTAAAGGATTTTTCACGACGATTACAAATATGTCAAAATTGACGTTGACATTCTTAACCGGAACTTGACCATAACTTCATTAATATTGAAGATAAATATGTCGTGTTTGTACTCATTTTAAAGGATTTTTAATGAACATTACAAATATGTCAAAATTAAGGTGGACATTTTAAACCTGAAGTTAGTTATCATGTAATAGAAGTTTTATAACCGAAGTTAATCTAGTGTTAGTCACTTTTCCGCACTTTCCTAACGTATTTTTTGGGTCATTTCACATTGATTAAAAAAAATCGTCGATTTTTAAGCCATATGATGATTCTTCAATTTTTCCCAAGTTTCTTAATATTTCTTTTGTTAAAAAAGAGCGTACTTAAATTTTAACCTGTAAACTTGTAACACTTCGTCCTTAATTTCATTTTACAACTTGTCAAACTTTAATTTTGTAAATTAGTAACTAATAATCTGACTTCGACTTTGATATGTGATCTTTTTTAACAAAACAAAAAGAAATATTAAGTAACTTATTTGTAAAATGGGTAAGATGAGAGATGTTAATCAATTTGTAGAGTCTCTGAAGATGGCCAAGGGCCGAAACTGGTTAGACTTACATTCTATATAAAATAAAAACCAGTTTAAAAATACAAAATCAAACTCTAGATTATTTTCTTCAAACATTTTTACACGAATCGTCATTATTTTGTATTTAATGATTAAATTTATGCCACGACTTACAGAAACACTCTTATATAATCGTAAAACGTAACCGAGTGACCAAGAGGTTTCTGTGTTTGTGATAGCAGTCATGAGAGAAATGGAAAGACACCAAACAATTTTCAATAGTTTGAGCCTGTGTATTCTGAGAAGTCTTATATTTTTAGACAGATCAAAACGAAAATCCCGTTTTTCTCAACATTATTCATTTGTCGCTTAGTCCAGTTCTAGTACAAAATTCGAACTAACACTAAACCGAGAGTAGAAACATTCGGATTTAGCCACACGTCTCTCAAGACGGCTAAACCCGAATGATTGTAGTTCTAGTGATGGTGCTATTGTAAAACTAGAACTAACACTAGACCTAGAACTAGAAACATTCGGGTTTAGCCGCACGTCTCTAAAGACGGCTTGTTACGTTCCGAAATTTTTATGTTATGTGTGGGTGACTTGTTTATCTGTTATAGGTTGTGAGTTGCATACATTCGGAAATTTATTATTTTTATTTGTATTTACTTTGTTTACATTTTGTTTATTATTAACATTTGTTATTTTTTTTTATCTTTTTCAGCAACAGATTCTGAGTATCCCTGTTGTTAATCCCTTTCAATTCCTATCATACTACAAATTCTTCCTTTGCTTTTGAGAGGGTGTCGTAAGTACATGATCTTGCGCAGACGTAATTTTTTTTTTTTGATATTTCCGAATTTTTGGGTATAAAAGACGGTTCCAGTTTCTTCTCGGTCTCTCTCTGTTCTTGCTATATTACCAGAATATACGTGTTTTCGAGTGTTTAAGAAAGTGATTGGTTCGCCATTTTTGGTTTTGGGGTGAAAAATTTTTCTAATCCATTTTTGTGGGATTCATCACTCGAAATAAAATTTTGGAAAAGTGTCTTTCTTTTACCAAATTGTACGGAGATTCCGGATTTCAACGTATTTCTTTAAAGTTTCTTCTGTCTTCTGGTTAAACCTCGAACATCAGAGGTAAGCATGTTCGTAAGGTCTTTATTAAATACTTTTGGCTTTTTCTTCCACCCTTTTATATTTTTTTTTTTCCTCTTTCATTTTTTTTAACAAACAATCTACTCACTACTTTTCAAAAAAAAAAAAAAAAAAGAAACTAACTACTTTAAAAAAAAAATCGTTCTAACTACTTAAACAGAAAAACTATGCTACTAACAGAAAAATTCTTAAATCTAATATTTCCACGTTTCATTTGTTTTATTTCTATATCCAGGTTTTATTGAGGGGAGCAACCTTTGGCATCTCTTTCGGAACATTTTTTTTTAATAATCTGGAACCAGTGTCCTTGGATAATTTTCTTTACGTCCTAAGGATTATAACTATCTTTTTTTTTGGAGAGAAACAAAGAATAAACCTTACCTTTCCTGAATCACCAGAATTTGTTGCTGAAGATATTTTTTTTTTGTTTGGACCGGTGATCAAGACTTGGAGTAAAGGTCAGATAGAACAACATACTATTATTTTGGTTACTGAAGAATTTATCTATAACATATTTTTTTTTGTATTTGATTTTCCTTAAGAAAATCCTTGATTTTTTTTCTGAAAGAAGATTTCATCTGAACTTCAATTTTTTTTATATATATCATTTGAATTGATTATTGTGAATTCTTGTTTGGCGAGTGATTTTTTTTTATTCTATTTTTGGCGTTAATTTTTTTTATTTTTAATTCTCGATTTCACGTTGAGCTCAACCATACGGAGTCAGACGCGTGTTAATTTTTAATTTCCATCTTTCTTGATATATTTTTTTTTTATTTTATTTGAGTAATTCCTTTTAGTTTTGAAAAACTCGCAAACATCAATATAATTTTCGTTTTCTTTGTTGATTTAACCTAGAAGTTCACTGATTTATAATTTTGTTATTGATTTTTTTCTTTATTTTACTTACCTATATATTTTTTTTTTTTCTTCGGAATTTTTTTTTTAATAAATATTGTGTGTAACTCAAAATCTATTTTGTTGAGCGTTTATGTTTTGTTGTGTTATATGTTTATATCACCATATTCCATCATACCACGTCACAGTTCGTGTTGTACGCGGGATTAACTGTGTGGCGCCATATAAATACCCCTCCCTTCTTCACTGAGCCGGTCGAGGACTCGCGTACATCAGGGTGGTAAAACTAGTTTTGTCCTTGTCGAAAAATTTGTTATCGTTCTTTATTTTGTTAAAAAAAAAAAAAAAAAAAATCGGTTTAGTAAAGTTTGGCGTCACAGGCTAAACCCGAATGATTCTTGTTGTAGGTATTGTGTTAGTTCTAGTGATAGTGCAATACTAAAATTAACACTAGACCGAGAACTAGAAACATTCGGATTTAGCCGCACGTCTCTCAAGACGGCTAAACCCGAATGATTCTAGTTCTGGATCTTGTGTTAGTTATAATGATAGTGCTAGTGTAAAACTAGAACTAACACTAGACCTAGAACTAGAAACATTCAAGTTTAGCGGTCTTGAGAGACGTGCGGCTAAACTCGAATGATTCTAGTTCTAGGTCTTGTGTTACTTCTAGCGATAGTGCTAGTGTAACTCTAGAATTAACACTAGAGCTAGAAACATTTGGGTTTAGCTGCACGTCTCTAAAGACGGCTAAACCCGAATGATTCTTGTTCTAGATCTTGTGTTAGTTCTAGTGACAGTGCTAGTAAAAAACTAGAACTAACATTAAACCTAGAACTATAAATATGCGAGTTTAGACGTCTTGAAAGACGTGTGGCTAAAGTCGAATGATTCCAGTTGTAGGTCTTGTGTTACTTCTAGCGATAGTGCTAGTGCAGCTCTAGAATTAACACTAGACCTAGAACTAGAAACATTCGGGGTTAGCCGCATATCTCTAAAGACGGCTAAACCCGAATGATTCTTGTTCTAGGTCTTGTGTCAGTTCTAATAACAGTTCTAGTTTTAATTGTTATGCAACGCTAGACCAACAACTAGAATCATTCGGTTTAGCAGACGGTCTTGACAGACGTATGGCTAAATCCAAATGTTTCTAGTTCTAGCTCTAATGTTAGTTCTAGTGACAATGCAATTGTAAAAGTATAACTAACACAAGAGCTAGAACTAGAATCATTCGGGTTTAGCCGTCTTTAAAGACGTGCGGCTAAACCCGAATATTTCTAGTTCTAGCTCTTGTGTTAGTTCTAGTTTTAGTTATTATTCAGTGCTGGATGAACTACTAAACTTAGAACTAGAAACTTTCGGATTTAGCTGCCTTAAGAGACAGACTGCTAAATCCGAATGTTTCTAGTTCTACGTGTGGTGTTCTAGCGCTGAAAAACAATTAAAACTAGAACTATCGTCTTTGATTTATGCATCATTAAATACAGTGTGTTAATTAATTATCGTACCCGACGTCATCATTGCAAGTATGCAACCAATATCACAGTATTGATATTGCAATACGCAAATCGTATATTGCAATACCAATACTGTGATATTGGTTGCAATATACGATTTGCGTATTGCAATATCAATACTGTGATATTGGTTGCATACTTGCAATGATAACATTAATGAATGTTAATAGTATGACTTAATAGTTATTTACGATACAAATGCGGAAAGGCTTGCTTTTCACATGAGCACGCTAGTTTGCAGAACGAACGACCGAAGGGAGTGAGTTCTGCATTTGTGTGCGAATGCTGGAAAGATCCTTTCCGCATGAGTATTGTACAATATTTTTTGTAACGAATAAAATGTCCCTGTGTGACGATATGAGTTGCATATTGATTGTCAATATTGATTTTATTGATTGCAAATTGATTTTTATAGATTTTTTTAAATCTTTTAAAACTGTGTTATCTGCACACGAATGTATAAAACATTCTTATTAACCTTTTCTTATAAACATGCACATTTGGTCATTAAATATTCCTGTTAGTTGCGGTAACAAAAAGCATTTGTGCGGGAAAACGCGTTTCCCGCACGTCCTCTCTGTGCGGAAAATAGGTATCTAGATGCTATGAGTACAAAAAAATACTTTGTCCATTATATTGAGGTTTTAGTGTAATTATTTTTCACCTTTATTTAAAAAATTCCTTTTACCCCGACTAATTACTTATAACCGGCATCTTAATTACATAGTATTCGTCGGTAGGTAATTTCGTAATTGATCAATGTAACAACATAAAAATTTAATAACAACCTTTCTGTTTTCTTTTTTATTAAAACCGATTTCTGAATAAATAATTATTAGCAGTTAGAAACTAATTACACGCGCTTTAGATTTTAGCTACCGTTAGATTTACAAACTTGTAATTTTCAAATAACATGCAAATTAGTGGCTAACGTCATCAATTAGCTGAATACTTTAGATTTAAAGTTTTAAATCGAATTAGAAGAGTTTTCACTTTTAATGCTCCCAAAAAAAAATTGGAAAAAATAACATGATCAACGGTTATCAATCCGTGACGAGAGTACGAGTCTCTTACGTCGTTTCACCACCCAACCGTTAATGGAAAAACCTTTTCCAAGATAGAAACTTTCACGTTGTCCATTTTTGATTCAACCAACAACAACAACGATAAAAACCGGATGTTAATAGTTTTTTTTTTGTAAGAATTATTAAGAAATCTCTGCGTTAATCGTAAAGAACAAAAGACTATTTACCCTGTAAGTTATTTAGGACGGAACGGAAGTCGCGAAATTCGTTCTACATTGTCGGAGGACATTTTACGACGGCGATAATAAATCAATTTATTTCACATAAAATAACTACCATTTATAAAAATAATTGTCAATTTTATAAATATGATTTTCCGCGTTTTCAAGACCGAGAAAGTTTCACCCGTGAGAAAATTCATTTTTAACATTCTCTATATAACATTCCAAGAGATAAAAGAACGCAAGTTTTCCTCGTTTAAAATTTTCTCTTTTCTCATTTTCTTTCTATTTATACTTTTCGATTTTCATTGAAAATTATACCCTCTTAAAGCCCACCTTTTTATAAATTCCCATCTAAACGACTAGAAATAACCGAGACCCAACTGGCGAATACCGTTGCATCATCATTAAGCGAGCCTCCTCTTCCGACGTCCACCTCAAAACCCATTCATTCGAATGTATTAAATTAACATCGTGGGGCGATTTAAACGTCGATCCGTGTGTTAAAGCCGATCTTAAAGACTTGTTTTGAATCATGAATCCCACAACGAAATTAGTTATGTGCAAGAAGTAAGAATAATCGTTAAAAAAAAAATTTGTACCTACACAGCTCACTCCTCTTCGTTTTCTCTTTTAAATTCTTTTGTAATGTCTCCTTGAATTAAAATTAATGTGACAAAAAAGAAATCACTATTTGTTTCTATTTTGTAATAGATAATAATGTTATCAGTTACGCAAAGTTATGTCCCTCAATTTTTTTATAGAGAAACGAATTATAAATTAATAAGTATATGTGTGTTCCAGACTGGACGTCGCGCTTTTTTATTTTTTATGTAGGTAAAATAAAGGCGCGACGTCCAGTCTGGAACATACACCAGCCTAAAAAAATTAAGCATCAATAATTTGGAAAAATTGATTGTTTTTTAACGTATTTTGGTTAAAACCGCGTTGAAACTCGGTAAGTCGTT
This sequence comes from Onthophagus taurus, assembly GCF_036711975.1. NCBI lineage: Eukaryota > Metazoa > Arthropoda > Insecta > Coleoptera > Scarabaeidae > Onthophagus > Onthophagus taurus. Next base: position 5,744,161 of record NC_091968.1, on the reverse strand, counting down.
TTTGACAACACCGGATTTTTCTCATTTGGTTGATAAAGTCTGTTTTTAAAAATTATCCTTTTAAAAACGGTCCTTATTAGGTCTTTTTTAAAGATTTGTGCGTGTGATGAAAGTGTGAACCGTTCTACGGGATATCCAGCGCAATTCTAACAAATAATAATGATAATGGATCATGGGTGTTGCTCTATCAATCTGTTTATTTATCACGATGCAAAGCAAAACCTACAGAAATCAAGTAGAATTTGTAAACCCTCAAAGAAGAGTTCAAACTGTTCTCTCACAGTTATCAATTCTGTTATCAATTATGTAAAGTTATGTCTCTCAATTTTTTAGAGCAATTTAAACGAATTCTAAATTAAAAGGTAGCAGAAATAAGCCAGTTGGAAGAGATGGAGCTTATGTGTGGTCCAGACTGGACGTCGCGCCTTTATTTCTTTATGTAGGTAAAATAAAGGCGCGACGTTCAGTCTGGAACACACACCAGCCGGATTGGACGGAACTCCCCTATCCCCGCATGGCTTATTTCTGTTTCTTTTTAATTTCCAATTCGAATAATTCGCTTTAAAAAAATTAAATACCCATAATTTGGAAAAATTGATAACGGCATTCGAAATACATTATTATTTAACACATTTTGGTTAAAACCGCGTTGAAACTTGGTAAGCCGTTTTCGACAACAACGTATTTTACACATTTTGTTGATAATAATTTGTAGTATAATAATATATAATGTAGTACAATAATTTGTAATAGTTCTAGAATTTACAAACCCTCACAGAAAAGTTTAAAACTGTTTTTTCGCAGAAGAGTTGAGCAGAGAAACTTTCGGATTTGTCGAATTCTGTCAACAGTTATGCAAAGTTATGTCTCTTATTTTTTTAGAACGATTTAAAGCAATCATAAAGTAAAAAGTAGCAGAAATAAGCCAGTCGGGAAAGATGGAGCTTATGTGTGTTCCAGACTGGACGTCGCGCCTTTATTTCTTTAATTAGGTAAAATAAAGGCGCGACGTTCAGTCTGGATCACACACCAGTCGAATTGGACGGAACTCCCCTCTCCCCGCATGGCTTATTTCTGTTTCTTTTTAATTTACAATTCGGATAATTCGCTATAAAGAAATTAAATATCAATAATTTGGAAAAATTAATAACAGGATTCGAAATACATTATTATTTAACGCATTTTGAGTAAACCCGCGTTAAAACTCGGTAAGCCGTATTCGACAACACCACATTTTACACATTTTGTTGATTTGATCTCTTTTTAAAAATTTTCATTTTAAAAACGGTTTTTATTATTCTTTTTTTAAAGATTTGTGCGTGTGAATAAAGTGTGAACCGTTCTACTGGATATCCAGCACAATTCTAACAAATAACAATGATAATAATGGATCATGGGTGTTGCTTTATAAATCCGTTTATTTATCATGATGCAAAGCAAAACCCACAGAAATCAGGTAGAATTTGTAAACCCTCACAGAAGAATTTTCTTCTCATTAGCAAGCTTTGTTTAAGTCAATTTAAATAAAAACAAATTTTTTCTCTTTCTTCTTTTTTATCATTTTATTGTATTTCTATATCGATTTCGAGGAAACCATTCTCATCTTCAGTAGAATTGTCAATTAAGTTGAAAAAATATTAAACATTAAATCCAACACATCATCCAAAGTAAAACTTCAACAATTTTAATCTAAACTTGAAGCATTTTCTTTTTATATAATTGAATAAATACAATAGAACATCAAAAAATCAAAAACCAAAAATCAAAACACATTTAAACAACATTCAAAATAATACAAAACAAATCACGCGTTTACAGTTGACAAGATAAACGAAAAGACCTTTCGTTCATCTTCAAAAATTTGTTTTTATTAAAATTGACCTGACAGAAGAGTTAAACTGTTCTCGCAGAGAAAAGTTGAGTAGACAAACTTTCGGAATTGTCGGATTCTGTTATCAGTTATGCAAAGTTGTGTCTCTCAATTTGCTTAGAGTGATTTAAAGGAATTATAAAAAGAAGCAGAAATAAGCCAGTTGGAAAATGTATGTGTGTTCCAGACTGGATGTCGCGCCTTCATTTCTTTAAGTAGGTAAAATAAAGGCGCGACCGTTCGACTCTTAAATTAGTCTGTACAGCGTCTTGAAGTTGTACGATACAAAGATACGACAGACAAAGATAAGTTGAAAAGTGCATCCAACGTTCATAATCAATTTTTCAATCATTTGTTGTAAATCGATCAATTAGTACCATCTAGTAGCTCCGGATCTCGCTCAAAGTTTTTTTCCGAAGTTAGTGAATCTTCTAAACGAAGGAAAGTAACACCATTACTAGAAAGAGCACAATCCCAAGAGTTGGGGTACGCAGCTGGAATGAGCCTAAACCGTGAAGGCAAATACTATTGTTAAGCATGTGTTAAATTTATCACACAAGAGTGCTTCCAAAATAAAACGACGTATTAAATGTACGTAAAGTTACTCCATGTCGACAATAAGTTTACTAAATAACAATATAATTCTATACGTCAGCTGTATGAACCCAACCCAACCCAACCGCGAACCCAACCCAACTCAGTTTAGTTTACATGTGATTTCGGGTTGAGTAGTGGCAAGCAATTTATGCAAATCATCGAATAGACATAAAAAGTGGGAAAATTACAAAATTATTGAACGAAAAAGTTGACAAAAGGTGAAGAAAATTCAGGAGAAATTTCATTTTTGCGAGAAATGGATCTGCTCATTAATATTCCGAAACCTGGTTTTGAATGACGGGAATACAGCCAGAAGATTTTTTTAAGATCCAAAGCACTCAGCTAACATTACCGGACTGCATGAAGACTTAATTTCCCGGTTTGCGGTCATTTTAGTAACAATTTTTTCTAAATTTGCAATTGATTCTGCCAAATTCCATGAATATTGCGTAGAAACAGCAAAAATATTACATGCCGCAAAGCGCGCATAAATTATTAATTCATGGAGGCCAAATAATTAAAAATTATATAGTACCTATTGATCAACTTTCCGAAAAGGCCCAGGAGGCCCATAACAAAGATGTTAAAAATTTGTGGGAACATAATATAAGAAAATTTTCTAGAAAAGAAACGATGCAGGATTTGTTTCACCACTTATTAATTTCCAGCGATCCGCTGATTGCATATTTTAGACGCAAGAACTACAAGAAGTCTTCATCGTTGCTTATTGATGTAATGGCATTGTTAACACCACCAGATGACGATGACACCGACGAAAACTGATCAAGAAAGCTCAAAAAGCTTCATTTGACAACAATATACTGTGTATATTTACAGAAAATATATTATGGAAGAAAATATATAAATACAATTGTATTATGTTATTGTAATTTTTTAAATTATTTGCTTGTAACTAAAAATTCAGTTATAAATCGTTATGCGCGCCTTTAAGAGCAAAATTGACCACTGTGCGTCGCGCCTTTATTTTTTTATGAAGGTAAAATAAAGTCGCGACGCCCAGTCTAGAACATACACCAGCCTAAAAAATTATTTGGAAAAATTGATAACGGGATTTGAAATACATTATTATTTAACACATTTTGATTGAAACTCGGTTTTCGACAACACCGTATTTTACATTGATTTAGTCTCTTTTTAAAAACGATTTTTATTATTTTTTTAAAGATTAGTGCGTGTGAAGAAAGTGTGAACCGTTCTACCGGATACCCAGCGCAATTCTAACAAATAATAATGATAATAATAGTCTTATTCTAGCTTCGAGATTACGTAATTTCGCCATTTTTTTAAAACTTCAAACAATGAGAGATTACTTTGTGATGATTACGTCATTTTGATATGTTACAAATTTTCTAAGAAATTGAACTTTTTGTATACTTTAAGTTCGAAAAGTTTACAAACGATTGAGTTAAAAACAAGGTTAAGGATGGAAATGAACATTTTCCGGTCGATTTGAACCGAAACACTTTTACTTTATTATTAATCTCGTCCGTACCAAAGCTTTCCCACAATTTACAATGCAGAAGAACGATCATTACGGACCTTGTGTGTCATTTTCTTCTACTTTTACAAATCTTCTTTTAAAATTACAACCTTTCGATTTAATCGATTTAATTTCACTATCGTTCAATTCATCCTTTTTGTAATAATCGGTTTAAATTTAAACGTTTAAAACAAGTTTCTTTTAAGTAAAACGAATGTCGTTTTGAAAATCTGGGTCAATGACGTTTAATTGATTTTGTTGACACAGATTTTTTCCATCCAAAAATTCTCTTCAGTTTACTTTTCTTCGAGGTAAAAAAAAAAAGGAATTGATCGAAAGTTGTTTTTAAAGAGAAGAGAATTTAATATGAATCGATTACAACCAATTAGAACTTGTAATAACGATAATTGGACGTTTCATGTTCAATGAAACGCATCAAAATGGATCGAATCTGATCGAAAGAAGCTTTCGTTTTCTTTTTTAACAATTTTCTTTTTGATTTAGTATTTATTTATTTTTTAGTTTTTAATGTTTGAGGTAAAAGCGGTAATTTAACTGAAGATTTTACGATTTCCGATTAATCTTCGTTTCTTGTGAGTTTATTTCGTTTCCGTCTGACACGGTTTTCGAGATTCGGATTTGTGTCGGATTTCTCTTTCACCTTCAATTTCCATCATATATTTTTAAAATCATTTTAATTATATAATTACCTTTTTGATTAAGATTAAGAAATTACCAATAAATTTAATTAAATAATTTTTTTTGTCAACTCTCTATTAAGTAGTTGCGGGTGAATAGAATCTTTATTTTATTTATTTATAAATATTACCTTATAAATATTCAACAACCACCTCGGGTTACTTTCGATTCATCATAAACGCGTGACTTTCACGCGTTGAACGCATCTCAACTTATTCTCTTCTACGTTAAGAACGAGAAACGCCGCGGAGAGAATTAAATTTATTTATTGAAACACGGCCATCGAGTTAAGACGTGAGGTCTTTAAGTTTTCCTTTTAATTGACGGTGTGTTGTCTAAAAACAAAACGGACTTTCTATCGACTCTTTTCAAGATGAAAAGAAAAGAGATCTTTATCTTTAACGTTCCTGGTTAATTTTATCTCCTTAAGCTATCGAAACCTATCTTTAAACCAATCTTTAAAACGAGATAACCGATAATCATCGATATCCTTTAATATACTTGTAAAAGAGAGAGTTACCGTGTTCGACGTTTAATCGAATCAATAAATTATTATTGAATTTGTTATAAAGACGTCATAATCGTAATTTACAATTTTTTTATGTTTATTTTTAAAAATAACTGACCTACACCGTGACAGCTAACGTGAAAATAGACACACTATAAATTTTCTAAAGAACACAGATGCCTGGGGGTTCATCCCAGTAACAGAAGAGCATCTGGCTTCGACGTATTCTGCTGCGGAGTTATTTCTGGGAGCAAATTCTGCTTCATTTCCTCCTTGTAAGTTCCTCAACCAGCGCTATTTATACAATCGTTTACAACTTTAAGCCTTTAAATTGTCTTAAAGGTTACTTTAAACTGTTTGAATGATGGAATTAAAAAAACTTTGACGTTGAGTTTATTTTTAGTGCTAGAACTCAATTAGATAATTTGATTATTTTAATTGGAGTTTAAAGTCTAGAACTGAGTACGAGTCGAGGAGGAGTTCGATGACTTTAAAATTTATTTAAACTGTTACGTGTGTTAATTAGGGTGAAAAAGCACTATATTGCCTGAAGCTCTTAGCTTATAAGCCAGAGATTCTCAAACTAATTTCTTCTACCGCCCACTTTAACAAATTAAAACAAATATTCTTAGTTCTATCGTATTCTAATAAATTACTTCCGTGCATGACCGAACCTTAACAAATTTAACCGCAAGATTTAACAACATTTACCATAACAAAAAAAAAATTGTCATATTGAGTGTTTTTGCAGAATGAAATCAACAAGCAGGGATACTGGCATAACATGTTATCGATGTGGACATATTGCAAAAAATTGCATACAAACAAGTAGTAAAGAAAGAGGAGTGTAAAATTTGTAAAAACAATAACTATTCCGAAAAAGAGCGCTATTTCAGAAATAAACAAAACAAAAATATGAAAACTGCATTTCTTACACATGAAGCAAAGGAAGTATACAACCAAAAGGTGTTTATTGTGGATTCTGGAGTGTATAGCCACATGGCGAATGATGGCAGTTTGTTGCAAAACTTGGAAAAGAACTCAACGATGGTTGGTATCGCAAAGAGAGACCAGGTGATTAAATCAGAAGGATTGAGGTCAATAGAAGGAGAAACTTGTATTTTGGAAATAAGATTATTTGTACCAGAGCTGAGTAAAAACCTGTTATAGGTAAGTGCGATAACAGAAAAAGGAGGTGAGGTCACATTTAAGAACAAAGTGTACATAACCAAAGATAATAAATAAGTAGTATTAGAAGGAAACAAAGAAGAAAATGTAGACATCATCAACACGAAGAAAAAAGAAGAAGCTTATTATGTAAGTATTATTAACTAAAAACTACAGGAAATAAATAAGGGACTTAACCTCAAACAAAAAGATTATGGCAACTTTAAAAACAATGTTTGTGAGTGTGTTTAAAGGCAAGACATGCAAGGAATCCATTTAACGAAACAAGATATAAAGCAAAAACAGGTAAAATTATACAAACAGATATTTGTAGACCTATAGATCCTGCCACCTTTGCCGGAATGAAGTATTTCACAGTACTCATTTCACAACAGTTTACTTGTTGAAAGGCAAATAAGGGTGTAGATACGATCAAGAACTACATAAATGAAGTTGAAAACAGGTGGAGTCTAAAAACTCATAAAATAAGATATAATAATAGAAAAGAATATGTGAACAATGAATTAAAAATGTGGACAAAGAAAAAAGATATAATTTTGGACTATACAGGTAATTCAAATTCGACCCCCACCATTGGGATCTCAGAAACCATAAGAGATACAGAGATGGTTAAATGGGGGCAAAGTTGGGTATCTTAGAGCTCATCATTTTTCAACAAAGTTTTTGGATCTAGCCGTTTTAGTTTTTAAAATATGGCCGAAAAACAAAAAAATGACTTTTTCGTTTTTTGCCTATAACTTTTTTATTTTTCGTTGTTTCGTGAATCTGAAAAAACATTCTTGAGGCAACTTTTTATGAAAAATGTCATGACACAACTAGAAATTTGCTCCGACGTTTTGTTTTCGTGAAACTATCATCAGGTTTATTTTTTCTTATGAACACTATATTTGATTTTCACATCAAAACATAGGATAATTAATTCTGATTTCAATGATATGTCACACAATGTATTTCATTTAAAAAAAACATTGAATTATTCAAAAAGAAGAATGTATAACTAAAATACAAAAGCAACTAAAAATAACAATCTTACAACAAAAGTTAATTACTTACAAATTATGTTTCTTAACTCTTACTGGTGCAGTGGTACAAAAAATAAACCACCTAAATTTTCACCCAACTGATGCAATGGTCTATAATGTAGACCACCAATTCAAAATTATTTTCCTACTTTCACAGCCGCGAAAATTGAAATAGATGAAGATATAAATACCAATATTGATATTTATTCCAGTGAAAATGATTCAGCTGACAAGAAATCTTTATCTGTACTTCAAGCAAGAATTAAAAAAAATTAACTACAGTTATCAATAAAATAACCAGCTCAAATCCGACACCATATTCTCTGTTTCAACTATTTTTAGGTTTTTCAGGCAAACTTGAAGAACAAATGCGTACTAGAAAACATTACAGGAGAACGACGTGCGGAGAAATAAATGCCTTTTTAGGAATCAATTTACTTATGGGGATCAAGCATTGGCCAAGTTACAAAGATTATTGGTCCAGTGCACCAGATCTACGTGATTCTTACATTAGCTCTCTTATGACGCAAAAAAGATTTGGTTGGCTATTAGGACACTTGCATATCAATCATTACTCTGCTATGCCTAATAGTGATTCGGAATATTTTGATCGTCTTTATAAAGTATGGCCGTTGTTAGATCATTTAGAAAAAGCTTTTAAGTATTGTCTTTTATCAAGTAAAGTATTAGCCTTGGACGAGTCGATGATCAAATTTAAAGGTAGAAGTGTGCTAAAACAGTATGTACCTAAGAAACTTCTGCGATAAGTCGAGATACTGTTTGAAAATCGATATTTATGTTGGAAAATCCCAGGATTAACTTAAGGGACAGAGCCTAGGTTCTAGGGTTGTATACAAGTTTACTGAGGGTCTTGAACAAAAAAAACCATACAATATGATAATTTTTTTAACAATGTGGAACTAAGTAAATACGTCTCGAAAGTATTTACCAAATTCTAAAATGGACAAGCAGCTCCAAAGAGATGAATTCGACTGGTACACAAATGATACAAAACAATTTGTAGTAAAATGGAAAGATAAAATGTACGTACCTTTTATCAAATTAGCACAATCCTGAAGATTGCAGGAAAGGTAAGAGAAGAGGAAAAAATCGAAAGAATAGAAAAGTGTCGATAAATTCGACCAACTTTTAGCTAACTACTAAATAGATCGTCAAAGCAACAAATGGTGGCATCGTATATTTTTCCAATTCGTATATGCTATATAAAATAATGAATCTGCCTGATAGATTGTAGCCCCAGTTTTAGTATCTAATTCCAAAAGGACTAAGAAATCAGGATCAAAAATACAAATAAAAAAATCAAAGTCGTTTGTACCATAGAGTGTGCGATTAAATTCTGTTGCGCATCAGCCTAAGCGTGGAACAAGAAGAAGGTGCGGTGTATGTAAGACGGCTAAACCCGAATGAAGATTAACACTAGACTTAGACCTAGAAACATTCGAGTTTAGCCCTTCGTCTCTCAATACGCCATACGGCTAAATCCGTATGTTGCTGGTTCTAGGTGTGGTATTAGTTTTAATGATATAAAACAAGAACGTCTGAAGACGCACGGCTAAACCCGAAACTTTCTAGTTCTAGGTCCAGTGTTAGTTCTTGTTTTAATTGTTATTCAGCGCTAAATTGTTAAGTCTTATTGAACTAAAACTAGACCAAGAACTAGATAGATCCGGGTTTAGCCGTTAGTCTCTTAAGATGGCTAAACTTGAATGTTGTAGCCCCAAGGCAAAGCCACTGCAGACTTAGAGAATATATTTTTGTTTTTGTCAAGATTATTGTTTTTTGTAGAATTTACATACTCGTATGTCCAAAATAAACGAAAACAGATATAGGGTATTTTATTTTTATGCAAATGGAGCGGTGGTACAAAAAGTGGATCTCCAATTTTTTAAAAACTGTATATGCTTTAATGAAATATCATATGATTTAAACCTATACAGGGTGTTTCAGGTTTTTGTAGCAGGATTTTAACAGTAGACAGATCTTTTAAAATTGACACAAAAACTTCATATAAACATAAGTCAACAAACGCTTTATTTTGGAGATACAGGTGTTCAAATTAAATTTTTAAAATGATTTTCATTTAATATTACACGTGTATTTCAACAGATTCTATTCAAATTTGGTATACGGAGGTTTTTTGGAATGAGAAAGACGATTATGGAGTCCGTTTTACTATAGCCGGTAGAGGGCGCTTTGTAATGTATTCTTTACGGATTAAAATAACAATAACTTTTCTGGCAGTATACTTTTTGGCTTTTTGAATAAAAGTTCTTATTCTCGGTACTTTTTTAAGCAAAAATGGACTCTTATCAAAATGCGCTAAAGTTGATCGTTTTCAAGATAATCCGCTTTTTATTATTCGATATACACCAATTTTTTTAGAGGATTGTTAAAGATAGGTATAATAATGTTTGCCATTGAAACAAAGTAGGTAAGTTTACTAATGTTTTAGTTTATTGCATCAAGTGTCAAATCACCAGTAATTGTTGATCAGTGTTAAATTTTTCCTAACCAAGAATTAGCGGATATTCATTTTGTTTATGGGTTTACAAACGGAAATTCAGCAGAAGTAGCCCTAGAGTATAGGAGAAGATATCCACATAGCAGACGTCCGCATCCTTCTGTGTTTGTGAAAGTGCATAGACAATTAGTTGAACAAGGGCTAAATAATGACGGGTAGATCGTAATAATGACAATGTTAAACTGCAAAGAACTTTAGAAGAAGAATTTTGAGTGAGTTCGATAGAGACCCCATTTCGAGTGTTAGAAAAGTTTCGAATGCCTTACGAACTTTTAGGGCGCGTGTTTACCGCCTTTTAAAACATGATCATAGACATGCTTATCATTTACAACCCTTGCAAGGATTGCAACCAGGCGATGAAGAACGGCGTGTAATGTTTTGTCGGTGGATTACTAAAGCATCAGCCAATAATCGAGATTTTTTAAATAATGTAATGTGGAACGATGAATCGTGTTTCACAAGACATGGGATTGTAAACATTCACAATTTACATGTTTTGGTATCCCTACGCAATTCGGCCATGAAACTTTCAACATGAATTTAGTGTCAAATTTGCCTCCCACGGTTATCGGTCGAAGATACTTCTTGCCGAATATTTAGTGTCAAAGTCTGGGTAGGTATTTATAATAATCATCTTTTCGGGCCATACTTTTGCCACCACAACTAACCGCTGTGGCGTTCTTGTAATTTATGGTAGCTGAACGTGCCAATATGTGGGATGACATTGATTTAGCTTTAAGAAGAAAGGCCTGGTTTCAACTTGATGATTGTGCAGCTTATCATGGTAGGGTAGTAAGAAATTGGCTAGACAACCATTTTCCTGCAAGATGGATTGGTCGTGATGGACCAGTCGCATAGCAGATCTTAATGCTTTAGACTTTGTTGTGTAGAGATATTTAAAAGGAAAATTGTATGAGACACCTGGTCCCACAAGGAATGAACTTTCAATAGGATTAGGAATGCTTGTAATGACATAAGGCCGTTGTTAAATATCATTACTCGATAGGTCGAGTTGGTCTGTATCGAATAATAAAAAGCGGATTATCTCGAAAACGAAAAACTTTAGCGCATTTTGATAAGAGTGGCCTTTTTGCTTAAAAAGTACACTGAATAAGAATTTTTATTCAAAAAGCCAAAAAGTATACTGTTAGAAAAGTTATTGTTATTTTAATCCATAAAGAATACGTTACCGAGCGCCCTCTATCGGCTATACTAAAACGGACTCCATAATCGTATTTCTCATGCCAAAAAATGTTAAAGGGTTAAAGGAATCTTTTTAATAAAATCTGCTGCTGGTTTATAAAGCACAGTAGTTATAACTTCTTTTACTGCTGGTAAAATTAGCTCCTCCTCAATTGTGTGTGGTTTTTCTGTTGGAGCAATTAAAATGAGATTTTGTACAAAGCTCTAAGACAGAGATGCACAGACCGCGGCCCGCCGGTCGAATACTGGTGGCCCGCCGACAGCAAAAATAATATTCTTGTACATTCGAAAAATAATAAATTTTAAAGTCCTTTGTTTCTTTTGATATTGTGAGCGACGTCCATAAAACTTATGAAAATCATTCAAATACCGCGCCAAGGATGGGTAATTTAAGTAGGTACTGTAATTGTTTTTAGGTGGCCTAGCCAGGATTAGAACACAACATGGACAAGCCAGGACCTAGTAAAAAACGTAAGGTTAAAGATGAAAATCGGACTGAGAAATACTTTTTCGTATGGTCGCATAACAAAGTCGTTTGTTTAATTTGTAAGAATTCTGTTGCGATTGCAAAGGAATATAATGTAAAAAGGCACTATGAAACGCAACATCCTACTTTTACCAAGTTTACAGGCGAATTAAGAAAGCAAAAAATGTTGTCTTTAAAATGGGAGCTTATTGGTCAGCAAGCTATGTTTATAAAACCCATTCAAGATTCAGAAACAGCTACAGAAGTTAGTTATGAAATTTCTCGAATGATAGCAAAGCGAAGTCGCCCCTTCAATGATGGGGATTTTGTAAAAGAATGCATAGAAACTGCCGCTAAGAAAATGTGTCCAGAAGCAGCAAAAAAGTTTGAGAAAATTCAACTGAATCATATGACTATCCAAAGACGAATTATGTCTTTGTCAGGTAATATTGCGGAACAATTAACTGAAAAAACTATTCACTGATATTAGTTCCATAGCTCAACTTCTCATATTCATACGAGGTGTTACTCAAGATTTTGAAGTCTTAGAAGAGTTATTAGGAATGTGTTCATTGAAAGGTCAAACCAAAGGAGTTGATATACTCAATGTACTTTTGGATGAGTGTTCAAAAACTGATTTGGACTTATCAAAATTATCGGAAGTTGCGACTGACGGTGCTCCTTCGATGATTGGTGTCAATTCCGGGCTAGTTACTTTGCTGAAAAAGCATCTGCAAGAAAAAAACATAAACGCCAAGAAGCCCTCTGTTCTAAAAAAATTGAATTTCAAAATGTCATGAAAGTGGTAGTTTCGACTGTAAATTTCATAAAATCACGAGGACTCAATCACAGGCAATTCAAACAATTCCTTGATGACATCGAAAGCGAATATGGAGATTTACTGTATTATACAGAAGTAAGGTGGCTAAGTCGTGGATTGACACTGGAACGATTTCTAAATTTAATAGAAGAAATTGGAATATTTCTGGCGGAAAAGTAAAAGGATGTCCCGGAACTTAACAATCCTGATTGGTTGTGTGATTTGGCTTTTTTAGTTGACATTACAAATCATTTGAATGTCTTGAACACACGGCTTCAAGGCAAAAATGCCAGCTCTACGCTCATGTATCATCCTTTCAAAGCAAGCTGACACTTTTCAGATCGCAATTGAATTCTGGAAATTACAATCATTTTCCGAATTATAAGAAAATGGCTAAAAAATTCAACAAAACTGCGATTAATTTCAGTTATGTAGAAAAGCTAGATATTTTGATTCAATCTTTTTAAGACAGATTTTCGGAGTTTAAAAAAGTGAAACCTCTGTTGGACATATTCAGCAATCCTTTCACGATTTCAGTTGAAAATGCGCCAGAGTCAACGCAATGTTAGAAATTATCGACATTCAAAACGACCAATATTTACGCAACAAATTCAACGAAGGAGACTTGCAGAACTTTTACCGGTGCATTGATAAAAATATGTACAAAGAGTTGCGCATAAACGCTCTGAAATGTGCCAGCTTATTTGGTTCTACCTATATATGTGAACAAACTTTTTCAATACTAAATAATAATAAAACAAAAAATCGAAACCGCCTTGCAAATGATAGTTTGGAAGCAGTTTTACGTGTTGCTACAAGTAAATTTGAGCCAAATATAATAAAGATTGTAAGCACTATACAGTGCCACGCTTCAAATTAATAAATTCTTTTTCAATTTTAATACATTATTATCAATTCTTTATTGTCTTTAATTACCTATACTTCTGGCGGCCCGCCATCAGTTCATGATTTGCCCGAGTGGCCCCTAGTCGTAATAAGTCTGTGCATCGCTGCTCTAAAGGTGCATTTAAACCAAACGAACAAAGAGCTAGAGCTAGAACAAGAGCATTCTTTCTTGATCTTTTAGTGTAAACGAAAGCGCGTTTTTAGCGTTTACACCAAAATATCAACGAGCAAAAATGAAAATCAAGAATTAGAATTCTTGCACATAGATGTTTAGATCAGCCGAACGAATGGTCATTCGGCTAGAACACAAGAACGCTTTGAAGAGACCGCTCCGATGAGCGAGCACGTCCGAACACGCAAAAAGGCTCTAAGCAATTGTTCTCGCGCTCTAGTGCCGTTTACATCAAGCGATCGAACATTCCTAGAATATTCCCTAGAATCTTTGACAACACAGACAGAACAACGAAAGAATGCTCTACATCTTTTTACACTAAAAGAATATGATAGAGTGGGGATAGAATGAGCATTCGCTCGTCTGGTGTAAATCGGCCCTAAGACAATGGCTGATCTGCGTACTTCTTTTTCAACTCTTGAAAATAAGCCACATTTTTGTCTTTTTTGTCAGAATGCATTTTGTTCAAATGATCTTGTAACCTAGATGGCTTCATCGTCATTTGAAAATGTTTTTTGGCAAACAAGGTGCATAGGCAAAGAAGGATTTGTGGGATTTTCCATAAATCCGTATTTAATATATTCCGGATTGTATTGTCGTCTCTTCCTTTTTGCTTCCGACATAGTAATTTTGTCGTCACAAATATCTTGACTTAAACTTAATTGAAGAATTATTGTGGCTATAAAAAACCACCACCCTGTAAGCCTCTAATGCTCATAAGGGGGCGTTATCACCCACTTTGAGAAAGACTGTTATAAGCCTTATCTTTTTTATATAATACATGGGCTTAAGATAACTTGTGTTATACACAAACAAAGTCACAATTTATTAAGTTAAGTTCTAATATTAGTACAATTACAAAACGAATACTTTCTTTTACAACTAGTTATTTTTATTATAACATATTTCAAAACCTTATCTAACCTCGAATTGATTGCGGTTTTAATACAATTATAAATAACATCAATAATGTTATGGCTTAAAAATATCGAGGGAAATCATGTCGGTTTTTGCGGTTAACTTTATTATAACTTTTGAAGGATATCTGAAAATTGAATCGAATAGATTCAGCTTGCAGCTACCGGTTATTAAATTATTTACTTTATCTGATTAAAGAGAATAGCCGTATTTAAACGGTTTAAAACGTATAATAAATTCCTAATCGGTCTATCTAGAAGATAAATAATTTCGAAGCGGGATGAATTTCATGTTTTTAATGAGATAAAAATGAAATAAGAAATAATAAACCCCGCGAGGTCAATAGTGAACGTATGGATGCGAAATTCGAACCGATTTTGAAACCGAACGCTACCGTATTAAATTCCAAAAGAAAAATAATAATAATCGAGGTTTTAAATCAAATTTTTTTTAATCAAAATCACTTTCATTTCGTTGATATTTTTATTCCATTTGAAATAGATAAATTAAACAATGCAGTGAAAGTTGTCGTCGTGGTTAAAAAGAGTATCGTCACCAACCTCCATTTCTATTTAAAAAAAAGACAGAGAAAAAAAAGCAGTTTAGCTACGTTACAGTTGCACGGTTTTGTAAAAGAGGTGCAATTTCTATTAAAGCCGGACAAAACACGTTTTAAACCGAATGGATAACGTAGAAAACCGTTTAGGAAAGTGGGACGCAATATGGTGTGTGGTTGTTGTTGTTATTGGTCTTGTTGTTGTATTCTTTAACTTTGCAGTCGGTTCTCTTCATCATCAACTATAGGAGGAGGAGGAAAAGCGATTTTTTGTTGCTAACTTAGGAAGGAGAGAAAATAGGTCGGCTTATTCAGTTTATTGTTAGAGTATAGAAATAAGGAGATGAGGAAGAAGAGGCTTTTAGAAAATCATAAATTGGTTTCGGTCCATACAAAGTGAGATGAGTGTTAATTGGATCGCATTTTAATCGGATCGAAAGAGTGCAAAAATAAACCGAGTTAGTGTGTTAAAAGAAGAAATCGAGTTTAACCATATTTTTTTTCTCAGCGCGTTAGAATCGTTTGGTTATCTCTTCTCTTCGTTAACGTTCGTTGTTTTAAGATATCTTGGTCAATGGCTACCGTTGACCTCGAACAAGGAAAAACTGTTAAAGTAGACCCGTTTGAAATAAAAAAGGATTTTGCTATTAATTAACGATGACCTACTAATAAACAACAATTATTTTAATATTAAATTTAGTCTGAAGATGCATGGCTAAAACCGAAACTTTCTAATTCTAGGTCTAGTGTTAGTTCTAGTTTTTTACTAGTTCTGTCACTAGAACTAACACAAGACCTAGAACTACAATCATTCGAGTTTAGCCCCACGTCTCTCAAAACGGCTAAACTCAAATGTTTCTAGTTCTAGTGTTAGTTCTACTTTTATTTCAGTAAAATAGACAACAATTTAGCGTTGAATAAGAAATAAAACTAGAACTAACACTGTTACTATGACCAACATTACTATACCTAGAACTAGAATCATTTGGGTTTAGCCACACGTCTCTAAAGACGGCTAAACCCGAATGATTCTAGTTTTAAGAAGACTGTAGGTTCAGACTGTCTAGTAATAATAATAATGTTTATTGCCTCAAAACAAATAGTTACATAATATGTACATTCATAACAAATATAGACATCAAGACAAACGGATCAATTTATCGCAATAAGCGTTATCTTCCAAGAGATCCAACTGGTAATAAAGTACAGTAGAGCCCCGATTATCCGCGAGTGCCGTGAAATATTCTTTTCTTTTAAATTTAATTTGATTTTCGTTATATATTGAAATGTGTTCGTGTGTGCTCGTGTGTTTATGCGAATTGCGCTCGATATTGATCAGACGAACGTGTGTTTCGACTCATTTTAAAGCGTGTTTCGACTTGTCACACCGTCTACAGTCGTGTTTCTTTGTCGGTGGTTATTAGCAGATTATTAGTTTGTTCCTGAAATAAATAATGGCTGAAAAACGAAAGAAGGTTGTGTTAACGATTCCACAAAAAATAGAAATGATTTCTAAAATAGAAAATGGCGCATCAAGAAAGCAGATGTGTTTACAATACAGGATTGGGGAAACAACAGTGCGAGATGTTTTAAAGCAAAAAGAAAAGTTATTGGCTTTTGCGACAGTTTCAAACAGTGTTTCTGGAATGAAAAAACGAAAAACAATGAAGAAATCCACGTACAGTGAACTTGACTCGGCATTAGCGGAGTGGCTAGCTCAAGAGCGAAGTGAAGGCACTCCTGTATCCGGTCCTAACATTGCAGCTAAAGCAAAAGTCTTCTTTGATTTGTTAGGACTGGAAGGAAATTTTGATGCGTCGTCCGGTTGGTTACATCGTTTTAAAAAACGTTATGGAATTAGGGAGATAGGTCTTCATGGGGAAAAGCTGAGCGGTCATCAACAAGCAGCTGACGATTTTCAACGTGATTTTGAAAAGTTTGTAATGTCGGAAGATTTGTCACCAGAACAAATTTATAATGCTGATGAATCAGGGCTTCTTTGGAAGTGTCTTCCCACTCGCACTTTAGCATTTAAAAGTGAACATAAAGTGACAGGACACAAAAGTAGCAAGGAAAGAATCACAATCTTGCCATGCAGCAATGCTGCTGGTACCCACAAACTGAAACTTCTTGTAATCGGTAAATCTAAGAAACCAAGGTCTTTTAAGGGGACAAGAGCAGACAATTTACCAGTCGATTATTTCAATCAAAAAAAAGGTTGGATGAACCAGCAGGTTTTTCAAGAATGGTTTGAAAAGATTTTTGTGCCTCAAGTTCGTAAACACCTTGATTTAAAGAATTTACCAAGAAAGGCCGTTTTATTAATTGACAACGCGCCTTCACACCCTGCCGCAAGTGTGCTTAAATCTTCTGATGAACAAATTTTTGCCCCCAAATGTTACTGCGCTTATACAGCCTATGGACCAGGGGGTCATTGCAACTGTGAACAGGATATGCAGAACAAAGTTGGTAAAAACAAAAATTGAAGAAGGTTACGATTTTAAGCAGCTTTGGAAGATGTATACAATTTTGGATAGCATTTACGATATTGCGTTTGCATGGGATTGTATTAAACCGTCAACCCTCGTCAAATCGTGGAGAAAACTCTTTCCAAATATTGAAGTAAATGACAACCAAAACATTGGTGAAGAACATAATGAAGACATGCCTATCGCTGCACTTATTGACTTAGTGACATCCGTTCCGGGAGGTGAGAATGTAAATCAAGAAAACAGAAGAGTGGCTGGAATGTGACAAAAATGAGCCAGGGTTTGAACGACTATCTGACGTAGAAATAACAAACAAAGCAATGGGAGTGAACGAAGAAAACGAAGAAATTGAAAGTGAAGAAGGCGAGGTGCTTGCGCGGATGACACATGAAACTGCTTTGCAGCATGTAGACGGATTGCTTCAATATTTAGAGGAGCAAGACGACGCACATCTGGCAGAAAAACTTATGCTAAGGAACGTACAATCCAGAATAAAGAAAAGGTGCTTCCAAAGCAAGAAGCAAAAGCTAATGACCGATTTTTTTAAAAAGATGTAACTGACAGTTTTTGTCTACAGTACAGTTTTGTTTACAGTACAGTGATACAATACATATGTACATATTATTTTTTGTTTATTACTAGTCTTTACTTTAGTCTTTAATGATTTACATGTAGAAGAAAGGTTTAAGTAAAATAGTCTTTATGGTGAATTATGTTTTGTGTTTCCACCTTATTTTTAGTCTTTTTCGGGTTATCCGCGATTTTTATTATCCGCGGCGCCTTGCCACCCAATTCCGCGGATAATCGGGGCTCTACTGTATATGTAATTTTAAATAAATAACTATGGCTACCAAAAAAAGTAACACTAAATGATGTGCTAATAAAACTGAGCGAATGAGCATATTTGAATTATCTAACGGATCGACAGTCAGTTACCACAAGGAAGGAAATAGACACAAAAGAGTGCGGCAAAAGATAGATGAAAGGCAGACTAGCGAAAAAAAAACAAACACGTATAGGTCAAGAAGAAGATAGTTGAAGAGATAGCAGATGGAGCCTAAAGGCATTTTTAAAACTTATTAAACCAGCTGCATTGCGAATAACGGCAGGCAAATCGTTTCACAACGCAATCGACTGCACTGTAAAAGACCTGTTGTAGATTTCTGTACTATGGACTGGAAACATGTGTAGAGTCCGACATTGATCGAGTGGGCAAGTCATGTGATGCTAAAAAGTGAAAGGCATCGGACAAATAAGCAGGAGTGATACACGTCATACAAAATACATATGTATACATTCCTTTTTTAGATCTTTGTTGGTTATCGTCAGTATTTGTCCGTAGTGGTCACCGATGTGAAGCTGAAGCGTGGTGTTCTTTAGACAATTGTTATTTAGGTTGCAAAATACATTATCAATACAGCTACTAGTTTTTTCATTCACTCTAGAGGGTGAGTCAAACTTTTGTTGCAGTCCAAATTACCTTATCAATTCTAATAGGTCGGCTTTATTGACACTTTTGTACAGAAAATTGATATTGAACTCTCCTGATACTACAAGTTTATAATTTGGATGATTTTCATCAATGTGAGTTAGGATCCCGTTTAAGGCGCTTAGATAGATATTTATGTCGCCATCTGAAGACCTATAGATGGATAGGATTATCATCTTCCTGCCTGTTAATTCAACTGCTGCCGCCTCAATATGCTGTTCAATACTTTTATCTTTAACATTGTGTGTTCTACAGTACAGTGTAGCCCATTTATGAGTATTTGTGGCGATTAGCTTTTCTGCGTATAACCAGTGCTCGGTGACACACGCTACATCTATTTTGTACTCATTTAGCACTGTTTCAAACGCATCAATTTTATTATTTAATGATTGGATATAACATTGTTGTATAAGAATATCATCTGCAGGTTGTTACGACATAGAGTAATGTGCTGAAAATGTCCTAAATCAAAAATGTACCGTATACAATTGTTCTGAAATCTTTCGTATTTACCCCAAAGTACTGCGGACAAATCGGCATACGCAGCATCGGCATAATCAATGTGTGGGAAAATGAGGGAATAATAAAGATTACGACGTACAACAGGAGTGCCAAATGCAATGGCGTTTTACCTGGATTCAGGTTAAGTCCATGACGTCTAGACCAGTCAAGTACACTAGAGAGATCGTTGTTAAGATGCAACAAAGCATCTGGGAGGTTGTTAACACTTGACGAAATATAAAGTTGAAGGTCTTCTGCATACAAATAATAGTTACACGAGATATCATCACTAATACTATTTATGAACATTGAGAAGAGCAAAGGACCCAGCACACTGCTCTGGGGAACTCCACATTTGATGTCAACAGGAGAAGAGAGTACAGATTCCACGCGGACACGTAAAGATCGATAGGAAAGGTAGGACTGGAACCAAGATACACAAGAAGAGGTAAAACCAATAGCAGAAAGCATAGTTAACAGGAGGGCATGGTCCACAGTGATTTTCCAGATTGGCGGAAATATAGATTGTTCAAAACAACAGTTGAAAATATGAGGTAGGAGAGTAATAACTATATCCAGAATGGGTAGGACGAATCTGAGTCCAATACCATCATGACACTAGTGGACTTGGAGTAAGTTAAAGCATCCCGGACTTCAGCATCTGTAACCAAGCTGAATGAAAAGGAAAACACGTTGGTAGATGCAAGGGTTTCATAAATAGTATTATGCCTAGTTATGTTACCAACCACCACAGGAGGATCCACAAAATACTCCGCTAGAGCAGCAACATCAAGAGTGGATTGATCTGTGGGAAACTCTATAACACCAAGTGATCGCACTATTTTCCAAAATATTTTATGAGTGGCTCCAGACAAGTTCTGACAGTAGTGCAATCTTTTAGCGTTTTTGCATCGATGATTACAACGGTTGCGCAGCAAACGATAATGTTCCCGATTGGCAGCAGAAGGGCTACGTTTGAACAATAACTTAGCACGATTGTGCTCCCGCATGAGAGACCTAATCTCATCATTTAGCCAAGGTGCCGGCATGTGTCTAACTCTCCGCCGCCTCTCCGGAGCATGCTTGTCGTAGAGGTCAAGAACCTTGGAATTAAAGTACTCCACCTTAGCATCTATGTAAGGCAATCTGTAAAGTGGCTGCCAATCAATTTCGCTCGCATCAGACATCAATAACCTGCAGTCAATACTTTGAAGACGTGACGTCGTAACTGTAACGCACAGTAAATCAAGTCATTTGAGTTGGCAGAAAGGGTAACATCGGTAGATTAAGTGACGAAGTTATAAATTGTGGTTTTTCACAACGTGCATAATTTTTCAATAAGCAGGTGTTGAAATCACCCATTAAAAGGATTGTATCAAAATGAAGAGAGTGTCTCTCAAGGATTTCCTCCACCTGATCAAAGTAATTGGAGAGAGGAGGACAATAGAAGGCGCCATATAAAACGGCATTGCCTGCACATTTTATCTCCAAAAGTAGGAACTCAGCACCCTGCGTTGACCCGTCCGAGGTCTCAAAAATGGTGGTATGTAAATTGTCTTTAATGTACATAGCTACTCCCCCACCGCGCGAGAACGTACGATCATTTCTCATAAGCAGATAATTTAACCCATATTTCGCTCACCATTATAACATTGAAGATACTAGATTCGAATGTTATGGTAGAAACCACGAGAGCTGGCAGACTTAGATTATTTCACCACATACATTTAAATGAAGGTTACGTTAGTAATGGAGGTTATATGTCAAACATTGTCAAAGATGTTATTTAATGATTTTCTTTTCAAAGAAAACATTTGCTGCTTGTGTAAACACTAACAGATTCATGACAACACTCACAAGACGTTTCGATTTGAGGTTATAATTATAGAGTTACATCCCTTAGAAGAACGGACGTACTTTTTCGACGTGGCCATTTGAATTGTACAGCAGACATATTAAACTAATGCTATCTCTTTCTAACACACATTACTCTCTAGCGCTTTGTGAACTACGTATGGCATTTGTAAGAGCGAAAAACGATAATTTACTGCCACCTCTCCTGGCGTCTACTATACAGGGATCAATGTGTGCGTTTAAACTTTACGAGTTTATATGACAAGCAGAGACAAAGTTGGTTAATCCGTGGAAAAGGTCACCCGGAGGAATCGTGGAACGTATCAAAGGTCACCGAAAGAGAAGAATTCAGAGTCTAGTCTTCAGACGCACGGCTAAACCCGAATGTTTCTAGTTCTAGATCTAGTGTTAGTTCTAGTTTTACACTAGCACTGTTACTACGTAGAACTAACAGTATACCTAGAACTAGAATCATTTGGGTTTAGCAGCACGTCTCTAAAGACGGCTAAACCCGAATGATTCTAGTTCTAGGTATAGTGTTAGTTGTAGTTTTGCACTAGCTCATTCGTTAGAACTAATACAAGACCTAGAACTAGAATCATTCGAGTTTAGCCGCACGTCTCTCAAGACGGCTAAACTCGAATGTTTCTAGTTCTAGGTCTAGTGTTAGTTCTAGTAGTTTTTTATTAGTACTGTCACTAGAACTAACACAAGACCTAGAACAAGAATAATTCGGGTTTAGCCGTCTTTAGAGACGTACAGCTAAAGTCGAATGTTTCTAGTTCTAGTGTTACTTCTAGTTTTGCACTAGTATTGTAGCTAGAACTAACACAAGACCTAGAACTAGAATCATTCGGGTTTAGCCATCTTTAAAGATGTGCGGCTAAACCCGAATGTTTCTAGTTCTAGGTCTAATGTTAGTTCTAGTGACAGTGGTAGATACCGCTAGTTAGCCTAAGATATCACTATGTTGAATATTTTTATTGTACTAAAACTACAACTAACACTAGACCTAGAACTAGAAAGTATCGAATGTTTCTAGTTCTAGGTCTATTGTTAGTTCTAGTTTTACACTATCACTATATCATTCGGGTTTAGCCGTCTTTAGAGACATACGGCTAAACCCGAATGTTTCTAGTTCTAGGTCTAATCTTAGATTAAGATTATCTTAATAATAAGATATCACTATCTTGCATATTTTTATTGCACTAAAACTATAGTTCAATGATTCTAGTTCTAGGTCTAATGTTAGTTCTACTTTTACTGCATTAAGTAAGATCAATGTTATTGTCCCATTTTTTTCTAAATTAATTAATTAATTAATTTTTCTATCTCTATTTAGCAACTACTTTCTAAATTAAAAAATTAACGTTCATTAAAACCAAAATAACAGAGAAGCACGCAACGCACCAACAGCGAATGTATAAATTCGTTCGTTCCACTTGCCATATTACGTATAATTAAAACTCGTCTACTACTTATTTAGTAGAATTCTTTCATTCTTTTGTACAGTTACGTTCCGTTCGTGATTAGAAACGAAACGTAACTGTGAACGAAAAGAGATGACAGAATGAAACAATTATAAATTTTTATTACAAAAAAAAAAAAAAAAAAATTAAATTGTTTTATATTAGAGTAAAATCACTAAGAATTATGGTGGAAGTGTAAATCGCGGAACTAATCGAGAAAACTAACAATAGATCCCTTAATCGCACGTTTTGAAACGTCGGATCTAGCAGATCTGATAATCGTGGAAAGTGCTACGCGTTCAAAGCTATTACGCAAGAAAGTATTAAATCTCGATCAAAGCGTAAAAGATTCGTTGATCGGTTGGTTTTCATAATAGCACTTCCGACTCTCGCATTTCTCCTTAAATTAAATGCGACTCTATAAAAAATACCACTGAATCATTTTTTTTAACACAAGATAAAATTAACAATATAAGTTTTTTATTGAAGAAAAAGTTTTTCTTTAGAAGTTCATTGTTGGATAACAATGTAATTATTGTAACAAAAGTCACAACCCCAAGGCACAACAGACAACGTACTTAAAGTGAAAGTAACGTGAGCACAGAGAATAATATCTCTCCTTGTCCGTTGTGTATCTGTGTAATGTGTGCAGTGTGTCAACCGGGTTTTGAGTTTTGACCTTTGCCACCTTATGCCGGTTACGGTTTGTTCGCTAATTGTATTAGAAAGTTAATTAAGCCAATTTATGCAATCTCAGGCAGCTTGAGCTCGGAGCACCACGACCGCAATGGAACTTTTGCCAGACATCTGCACTATTCGTAACAGCATCCAGAAAGATTTCTATTTTATTAGTCTTCATTTTATTAGTTAAATAAAAGAAAAATCCTTATCGACTCCCGATGATGAGGGAATGTCGAAATCGGTTTATTAGCCAAAGAATGAAGTTTTCTTCGGTGATATCATTTTTTAATATTTTGTTCGACTTTTTTTCTCAGGGTTCCCCTACAAAAGAGGAACCAACCCAACTCAATGCAAAAAAACCTCACTAATCTCCAAAAGAGAATAAGCACCTTATAAGTGAAAGGGCAAGGAGTAGTGGTGAAATTTAATGGTTTATTTATATCAGGTTTGTCATCAGCAACCTCATTGTAACAATCCCAATACGACATATAAAATCTTTTGTTGCAGTTTCGTCTAGTTTTCTTAAAGAATTCAAGAAATGTGTCAGTTTACGTTTCATGGTAAGAAACGGAAGACTTCTGACATTCAACGGTAACTTATTAAATAGCTTTTGACACATGTATGTTGGACCCCGTTGCGTTATACTCAATCTACACATATCAACATACACATTACAACGATTACGAGTTGCGTACCTGTGAACATCAGCATGATTTAAAAGCTCATCGAAATTGTTCAGAGCATACAATATACAATTTAGTATATAAATAGATGGCAGGGTTAGAACGCCTAAACGCACGAACATGTGTCGACAGTCCTCACTGTATCCCAGGTCTCCCACAACTCTTAGAGCCCTACGCTTTAAGTTAAAAACCCGTTTGCTAGCGGGAGTGTTTTCCCACGCTAAAATGGCATAAGATATATGACTTTGTATAAGCGCGAAATAAGCGGTTTTTACTACTTCTAGTTCCACCTTGACAATAAGGTTTCATAGCAAAAAGATGTTTTTTGAAATTTTCTTACTTATAGCGTCAACATGATGATCGAACTTCAATATTGGAGTTATTAGTTTTGGCGGGTTACCAAAACTAATAAAATTAAAATTTCTCTGACTTAAAATCATTCTGAATGTTTTCCCATCATTCAAACACAACTCATTCGCCATGCACCATTTACGTGCTCTATCTAGAACCAATTCTGATCCTTGAATGACCTCTTCAGCTTCATTGCTTCGGATAATCAAAGTGGCATCGTCAGCATATAATAAACAGTCAATGTCCCTAAAATAATACGGAGTCATTGAAAAAAAAACATCAAAAATAGAAGAGGACCAAGGATAGAACCCTGTGGAACACCCCTAGTCAAAGTGACTCTCTCCTATGTCACTTGACCACAAGTCATCTATTGCGTTCTGCCGGACAAAGAAGATTGGATTAGAGCAACACTTTTGTCGTCAAAATTATAAACATTGCGAAGTTTATCAACAAGAATTGAATGAGAAACTGTATCGAATGCACGAGACAAGTCCAAAAACAATGACATACAGTATTCACGCTTTTCAACAGTCAAGACAGATATTCATATATTTAACTACCGCGTCAGAGGTGCACCCACCCCTTCGAAAGCCAAACTGATGAGGGTGTAATAAATTATTTTGGTCCAAGTATGCGATGATTCTATTGAAAAGGGCCCTTTCAAATATTTTGGAAAAGGTGGGCAGAATACCTATAGGACGAAAATTAGCATCGTTGTTCTTATCTCCGCCTTTAAAAATTGGAATTACATTAGCTATTTTTAATAAGTCAGGAAATACGCCAGATGAAAAGGAAAGGTTCACTTCAATCGGCGTAACTTCAGAACACGAAAAGTAGTTGAATCTGGAAAACCTCGAACCACCTCGTCAAAATGCAAAAAAAAAAAATTATTTAATTCATTTAAATGAGAAGTGTCATCATTCATACCACTACGCCTAGTATTATTAATAAGATTCCACATTGTTGTTGGTTTATTCTTGCACTGCTTGATAACTTCACTTGAAGCGTTCTTTTTTGCGTCAGAAATCGCCTTTCTATATTGAATCCGTTCTACATTTTCTATAAAGCTCACAAGAAGAGTTATACATTTCTCTTATCTGTTTAAAATCATTGTTAAACCAATTGAGGCCGTCTTTACAAGACCTGAGATTTGTTTTACATAGAGGAAAAACGCATGAAAAGCCCCCATAATGACATTATGAAACATTCCATATGCATCATTCACGCTATCAGCAACCTCACTCAAAATTTTCCAATCGAATTGATTCAACATGTTAAAAAGTTCATTCTACCGCTTAGTGTCAGAGGCCTGTGCAGTTTTGTATTATAGGTTTTCATTTCTTTAACATAATATGTCGGTATACTAACACATTGCGCCCAGTGATCTAATAAATTTGATTCAAGCACTGATCGCGCAACATAGTCAATGTCGCAAAATGACTGAATATCACCAGAAGGGGATCTATAGACACAAATTATCACTACGTCAAATTTTTTACATAGTATACCCGTCATCTCACAATGTTTTTCCACAGATAATTTATTAATGTTATAAAGAGTGATGAAGGAAAATTCACGTTTAATTAGTATTAACACATTTATGATCAGAACGACTAAAAAAAGATGCAATGGTTTTGTCAGCAATGTTCATACCATATTCCAATTCATCCTCTT
This sequence comes from Onthophagus taurus, assembly GCF_036711975.1. Taxonomy (NCBI): domain Eukaryota; kingdom Metazoa; phylum Arthropoda; class Insecta; order Coleoptera; family Scarabaeidae; genus Onthophagus; species Onthophagus taurus. The sequence continues at coordinate 5,718,002 of NC_091968.1, read as the reverse complement.
TGAGCCAATGTTCACAAACACACAAAACATCAAAATTTATAGGAAAGTCAAAAAGGAAAGCATTAAGTTCACTAATTTTGTTCCTAACGCCCTGGATATTTAGGAGAAATACATTTATTATATCATTCCTCAAGTCTACGCCACTTTCCGCGGTCTCCGGTAATTCTAAAAAATTTCGTTACTATTTAATAATATTTGTTCCTTAGAGCTAGTCTGCATGGGTAAACATTCAATATTTATCACAGCATTAGTTTTTTTATGGTACTCATTATAATCATTGTTAATAAGATTTGCAATGTGTGAAAAGATTTTACGTTTCCCAGAAGCTTGTGTTGAGTCCGTGTTTCGTTCTATCACGCCATGAGAGAACAGTGTTTACGTCTATAAAATAATTTTTATCGCCAACCGGCAGCAAAACCATACTTTATGCTATCCATTTGCGGCAGTAAAGTGACACTTTGTGCTACTATCTAGTAAACTGTGCATTTAGCGGCAGACAAAGTACTTTACCTGCCGCATATGCGGCAGACAATAGTATATTAAAAAACAAGTTTCGTAAGACACGCTTGAAATGCACGAATTCAAGTTGAAAAACGAGTGGCGAAGCCACGAGTTTTTTAATGAATGAGTGCTTTAAGTCTTATGAAACGTGTTTGTTATGCTATTTTTTGTAATTCGCGTTTTTATATTTTTTTTTAACAAAATTAATGTAAATTTTGGCAATGTAGGGAAATAGGTATGTAGCAGTTGGTAACACCGGAACACTTGAAAATAGAAACTTTGAATTGACAATTAGAAACTGTCAAAACACAAAATATATTCACCTGAAAAAAATGTTTGATGTACACCTCCCAAAACAAGAGAAATTGCTCAGAGTCAATGTCCTCATCATTGTGAACCTTGTATTCGATGCTAAGAACGTGTTTAAACATCCATAGACAAAAATTGTCACATTGACAACTAGAAAAATTAATGACCCAATGTCACCAACTTGAACTGCTTCCATAAAATGTTACTAAAATCTCATTACAGCATCGGATGCTGTAAAGAGTGTCATTACAGCACCCGTTTGAGTACTGTAATAGCTTTCATTACCGTCGCGAATTACAAAAAGTACTTTACCTGCCGCTAATTGCTGTCAATTTGAAAAAAATGCCGTTGAACAGCTGGATTTGAACCCGGTACCTTCTGTATGAAAGCGCACTTCCCTCTCCACTATACTACCGACCTTTGATACATAGTGTAACATTACCGAGGTATATTAACAAAACAAATCGTTTGACACATCGTTAACATCTTCATATCGTTAAATTTTGCGGTTGGCGATAAAATGTTGTATGCAACACGTCAGCAAAGTGTCTTTATCGAACTCGCCTGTTACTCGCCTCGCTCGCTTGACTCTTGGTACATAAATAACTATTATCTACGACTGCTTGGATAAGTCATCATTACCGCACTCATTTGAGGTGATTTGAGTTACGTAATGAAGTTCATTACCGCACTGGTTTCATTTCGTAACGCATTTTTAACCTAATCAGAACAAGGTGCTATCTACTTACAGAAAAACAATACTATTTATTATAAACATTAATTGTTATGTTTTTACATTTCAAAACACTTATTTCAAATGAGTAAACATGTTGTTGAAACTTACAATTCAAAATTGTCAACAATCATTTGAAAATATTTTTATAAATGTCAAATAGACTTTTCTAAAGAATAGTTATTTGTATTATAAATAAAGAAAGTATACTTTTTATGTACGCGTTGAGTAAAGAAGAAGTTACCTTTCCTTAAGAATAATACATGAAGACACTCAATTTAAATGAATTACCTACATTTTATAAGAAATTATTTAAAAAGTACACGACGAGCTCGAGAATCAAATTGTCGTTTCTGCCGTTTCCCTCACTACAGCAACCAAACAAAAAAATGTAAACAAAAATTTTGCAAATGCGACCACGTAAAATTTAGGTAGAAATGGATAGAAATAATAACAATTCTTCAGAAATATCTGCCTTACCGGTTGAAGCTGTTGCCAGTTTATTACCACACAAATCAAGAGATAAATATGAAAAGATCTACGATATTTTCTGTTCCTGGAAGACTTCAAAGAACGTAACAGATGGTAATGAAGAAGTTATGCTTGCTTTTTTTCATGAAAAGGTGATTTGACTGACAGTTACAACAGTGTACAGGGTGTCCAAATTTCGATGGGTTTGCAGGGTATCTCAGTTATTATGAAAGATAGAAAGTTGCGGCTTTCGCGAACCTGAGCTACTTTTTTGTGAAACTTACAATGGGGCAAACCAAATTTTTGTGTTTCAAAATTTACGATTTTCAGACACCTCCTGTATCTCGGCTATCTGGAAACGTAAAAACGGGTTCTAATAGATTTTTTCACGTAGAATCCAATGGTGCACGTAGAATTTTTCTAGTCATCACGGTTTTTGAGTTATAAAGAGTTAAGTATTTTAGAAGTTGAGTATTCAGTATTTGAGTTATGTTTATAACTCAAAAACCGTGATGACTAGAAAAATTCTACGTGCACCATTGGATTCCACGTGAAAAAATCTATTAGAATCCATTTTTACTTGTTTACTAAGTTTCCGGATAGCCGAGCTACAGGAGGTGTATGAAAATCGTAAATTTCAAATACTCCCTGTATATCAAAAATGAAAAGGGCTATGAAAATTTAGTTTGCGCCATTGTAAGTTTCACAAAAAAGTAGCTCAGGTTCGCGAAAGCCGCAACTTTCATAATCTTTCATAATAACTGGGATACCCTGCAAACCCATCGAAATTTGGACACCCTGTACATCAAGTATAAGCTTTTCTAACCTTAATAATTGTACGTTTAATATTTATTCTAATAAATAATTCATTGTTTATTTGGTTGCTATAAAGAAATGAGGTACTTTTCTTTACGATTTCTAGTAAGGAAATATAGGCCATTTCCAGTGAGTGTCCGAAAAATTGATTTTTTAGTAATTTTTAGCAGTCGTAGATAAAATGCTGTATACCACACGTGGGCTAGAGCATAATTACAGTACTCGTGTGACCGCATAATTCCACACTCGTACTTACAGTACGAGTGTGGAATTCATGTTTCTAGCCCACTTATAATATAAATAACTATTATTTCTGGGACTAATCTTATTAAAGAAATCAAAAATTTTGCAGTTGAAATTATAAATGCTAAAATTAAGTTCCTTCTTATCACACCAATACGGAACGGACAGATACAAGACAATACACTGACGAGTTACAGCCTTTAATTTACGGTAGCAATCCAAAAAGTCACTAGAACCTCGTGCATGATTGTCCTCCAGGATTAAAACTTTCGATTTATCCATTAGTTGAGAAATGTGGTTTATCCCAGTAGATTTCGAAGCGGATTGACATGGTATGGATAGTTGGGTTGGTTTTTCTCCAGTACATTGGGTATCTCTGTAAGGGCACTATAGTTGCATTAAGACGTTTTCAATAGTTTCGGGAGTGGTTTCTTCTTATTGACATTACCCACAACCAGATTGTCTGACGATGCCATAACTTCTTGTTTTTGTTTTGAGTCTTTATATATTTTGTAAGCTATACAGACAGCAACTTGACCGTGTCTTCTAGAGACTTTATTTTATTTAAAAGATTAAAAAAGAGTCTATTACGGATGAAGGATCCTTGTGGAAATATCACCAATTATTAATTAAAATATCCTCTTTTTAGAGTTGCTTCGTTAGTTAAATCAGCATCAAAAAAGTTTTTTTTGTATCTTAGATCCAAATAAGTTGACATATCTTATCAGTTTTCTTATTAATTTCATTTTTATTCAAATATCGCAATAATGTGTGCAATGTTAATTCGTGATGCAGAATATATTTGTTGAATACATATTTGAAATTCTTCTTAAATTATGAAGCATGACTCTTTTTCATTATCTTTTTTTTATAAATTGAACGGTTTTAAGTAGAATTCTAAACATGGTACCGTTCGGAATCATCTTTAAAACGTATTTCTCTCTTCAACCGAGCGAGAAGTTACCGGAAAATCGTCACGGATTATAACTGTACGAAGCACAAGAAGGTTGAGTAGCGTGGGTTAAAATGTGGGTTTACTCGTTACTTCTTGTACTCAAAATCATCTTCACCTTCAATTACCACGACTTACCTCTTTGTGTATTACAAATAAAAATCAACGTTAAATTTCTTAACAGCAAAGGAAAAAAAGAAAACGAACCTTTTTGTAAACATCTTAAACAATAAAAAATAAATCAAAAATTTCCTTAAGTGGCTATTTTAACATTAACAATTTGACGTTGAGAGACGGGATATAAACGGTTAAGATTTGTGCAAAAACAACATTGTAATCTTTATAGTTGGAACGATAACAACGGTTTCTTTTTATTTTAAAAAGCAAAAAGAAAATTAAGTGAAGTAACCGTTGGAATGAAGATGAAGACAATTATTTTTTGGACTTGTTTAATCCTGTTTTATGGATGTTCTTGTAAGAAATTGTTGACGAGTTGCCAACCGGTTAGTAAATTATCAGCTTGTGTTGGCGTTTGCTCCAACGGAGAATGCTTAAATAGATGTTGCGAGAAAAACTGTGAGAGTTCATCACCATTTACCGGATGTAATCGAATTGGAAATCGAAATATTAGGTAAAAAAAACATACAAAGCCAAAAATAAACAAAAATAATTTTGTTTAAAGATTTATAGGTGAAAATATTAACAAGAAAAAGAAAAAAATATTAAAACGCATCTAAATTATTTTAACACGATCATTTTCTTAATTTTCTTACAACAAACGGAAATGATCGCGAAGGAGAATGGAAAATTCAGACAGGAAGCGGTTTAAACACGTTTTACAGTTAGAATTGGCGAATTGCCGATTGTTCTCCGAACGATTTAAATAACGTAAAACAACATCAATTGGTATAAGGATAATGGGGGCGAGCGATTCTATTAGAACGAAAAAGGAAAAAATCGCTTGAAACAATAGGAATCCCACAAATCGATTTATAATAACACGCCGAGGAAACGTTTTGTTCTTCCCACAAAATGAAATAACAATGGGAGAAGAAAAGAGAATCCTTTTGTCAATTTTCGAAAAATTATTACTAACAACAAAATTTAAAAAAAAATACCAAATGCGATCTTAAAAGCAGTTTAAATTGTAAATATTGAAGAAAAGACGTGTTAACAGTGTTTTTATTCCTGTTAAGGTCGTTATACAGTCATCAAACCCGGAAAAAATAGCACCCGCAACTTCCTTAAACATGTCCGGAGAGAATTTTAAACATTTACTCAGCAGTAAAGTATAAATAAACCGCATTTAATATAAATAAACCGTTAACGTGGAATATAGAAAGTTTTATAAATTTTAAAATAAATATTTATTTTACTTTTGTTACTTCTCTTGAAAGTATTTCCAGGTTTTCACAAAAAATTTAAAATAGAATCAGATCATTTTTTCAGAAGCTGAATCAAAAGAATCTTCTTGAACAGTTACCTGTATTATAATTCCCTGTATAAAATATGGAAAAAGGAGAAATTTGTATAAATTAAGGTTATGTTATGTTTTAACAGTTTAAATCAACGATCTGGCAACGTTAACAATATTGCCAAATCGTTGGTTTAAATTACACTGATTGACAAAAATTAAGTTTTAATTTGTCACATGAACTTTTTTGGCATTTTTTACTTCATTTTGACTACGTAAGGTGGAAAACTATATTTTTTTTTTGTGGCAGGAACTTGACAGAAACTTCATTTACAATTAAACTAAAAAATATGTTGCTTAATATTAAACGGGTTTAGCCGTCTTAAGAGACGTGGGAATGAACCTAAATGAATGTTTTAGGTATAGTGTTAGTTCTACATAGTAACAGTGCTAGTGCAAAACTAGAACTAACACTAGACCTACAACTAGAAACATTCGGGTTTAGCCGTCTATAGAGATGTGCGGCTAAACCCAAATGATTCTAGTTCTAAGTATAGTGTTAGTTCTACATAGTAACAGTGTCACGGTTTTATCGACCGCTTGACAGCAAAGATCAACAAATGAAAGGAGCTTACTAAGATTTTTAGTGATAGTTTAATGCACATGTTTGTATGCAGTATTTTACTTAGTATTATTTATCTTGAAAACGAGTGGTCGTAGACCATTTTATAAGCAGAACATTTTTTATGTATTTTTTCCGTAGATTCTAATTTTGAGGTTAAAATAGTGAAAAGATCAAAGCAAAAAGAAATATGGGAAATAAATTGCGCCCCCTATCCCTTATTTCCGCAACTGCACATTCCTTCTAATTTTTTATTCGATTATCGTATTCGCCCCGTAAAAATAGCTAGATATGCAAAATTTCGTGTTTCTAACCCTAGTAGTTTTTGAAATAATGAGAAATAACCACATATTGAACGTCTTCTTCAAAGACACACTGTTCTACATAGTAACACTGCTAGTACAAAACTAGAACTAACACCAGACTTAGAACTACAATCATTAGGCCTTAGCCGTCTTATGAGATGTACGGCTAAACCCAAATGGTTCTAGTTCTACTTTTAGTTCCAGTTTTAATTGTTGTTAATTTTATTATAGTAGAACTAGAATTTAAGTTAAGATTTTCTGGAGTATTTGACTTGAGGCTGGTTTCTTGCACAAAATCTGCCAACATACGAGGATTGCATTTGCCCTGGTATCGTTTTTCATTCTATATTCTTTCTCCGTTGCTAACGTTCCAAAGTTCGCGGGAACGAAGTCGGGAAGGGAGTAATGCTTGATACGTTCAAATTAGTTCTTCTATCAGATCTTTATAGTTACTTGCTTTGTGGTAAAAATTTTTAACTCAACTTTTCTGCAAATATGTTATCTCTGAATAATTCCCTGATCTGAGGTTCGACAAAAATTCCTGCCATTATTTTTGCGTCATTAACTTTAGGAAACTTTTCTTTCAAGTATTGGAAGATTGGGTAAAACAGGATACTTAGCGTTTGATCTTCGAAAATTTTTTTACCAAAGAAGTTTTTTTATGTTTACGCTAAACGAATCTTTTTATCAAAAAACTAAGTAAACTAAGGAAGAAACCACTGCTCTATTTGCAAAAATCGCATGAATACTCTTCATCGTCGTCGCACTTTTGACATTTTGACACACTTTTGACATTTTACCCAGTCATCATCCGATTTGGAGTTTGAGTGAAGTTCCATACGAACTTAAAATTTTTCTGAACAGCAGGTCTATTAAAACCTATGGCTTTTGTAAGCGATGTTGCCTCAGCGCACTACGTAGCTTGATGTTTGGACTTTTTTTTAACTTACTTTTTTTTCTTGTTCTAATTGAATCAATGGTCCATGTGATTTCGCTCTGCCAATTCAAACGCCAATGTTCTGGAGTTATTTAGTGTGAAACCAAATGATTGTGCCTCCATAAAAAAATACAATGCGCTAGTTCTTCTTGTTCTGGATAGAATAGGAAGAGAGTTGTACGAGGAACTTCAAACTCCTTGGAAGTCTATAGACACCTCCACAGCTTGATATATATTTTGAGTTATATCAGTATACAAGGAGTTGGATAATACATTTTACCCAACTGTGCATGTCAAAATAAATGGTTATTTTTTTGGTTTATACAATGATGACTTTTAATTAAGGATTAATTATATCAATTTTAATTAAGGATTAAAAAATAGAAGTAGATGTAACACCAGAACTAGAATATTTGGCATGAAACTAATACCAAACAAAATAGTACAACCTCACTTTTTTTCATTGCACATGTTTTCTCTCAAAGACTTCCAATAACATCACAGATTGTATGATTGTAATTTGATGATCAGTAGATGAATAGCTCAACTCGTTGTTGAGAAAACGGTGATAAAAAAAACATCATACAAAAAACTTGAGACGCTTTGGCCAGTCCTTTTTGCTGCACCAACTTCATATTTTCGTAAGTAAGGAAGCATGTGCTACCGGAACAGAGGAAAATCTATTTCAATTATGCAACAGTACAGCTTTTAAATTGGTTTTTGTCGAATCTATAAACAAACGCCAATCTTCTGGTTTAAATCGAAAAACGACACACCCTAGTATCTGGATGAAGCAAATTCCATTCTTTCAACCTAGATCATAATAGTTTAGACTGCTTTTTTGACAATCAGATCATTAAGATTAGCTTAAGTTAGTAAATAAGATGTCTTACAATGAAGTACATAGGTTGGATCATAAATTTTATCTGCAATTACACTACATAAAGGCAAATCGGTGGCATCATTTGCAGAGTCATTTATCTGATTTGGCACTGCAGGTATAAGTAAATCAGCAGTTTGGGCTCCATATCAGGTGCCCAATCCTTATCTTGATGAGTCATAGAGAAGCAAAAAATTTCGTCGCTGACTTTTGCAAGTTCGGTAAGATCATATGCGTCTTCAGATGCACGGCTAAACTCGAAACTTTCTAGTTCTAAGTCTAGTGTTAGTTCTAGTTTTAATTGATATGCAGCGCTAGACCAAAATCTAGAATCATTCGGGTTTAGCCGTTTTAAGAGACGTACGGCTAAACCCAAATGTTTCTAGTTCTAGGTCTAATGTTAGTTCTAGTGATAGTGTAAAACTAGAACTAACACTATACCTAGAACTAGAATCATTCGGGTTTAGCCGTCTATAGAAACGTACGGCTAAATGATTCTAGTTCTAATTATAGTGTTAGTTCTACATAGTAACAGTGTCAGTGTAAAACTAGAACTAACACTAGACCTTGAATTAGAAACATCGGGTTTAGCAGTGCGTCTCAAGACTAGTGTTAGTTCTAGTTTTCATTGTTATTCAGCGCTAGATTGTTGTATATTTTATTATAGTAGAACTAGAATTATTTGGCTTTAACCGTCTTATGACGCGTACAGCAAAACCCGAATGTTTCTAATTCTAGGTTTAATGTTAGTTCTAGTGACAGTGTTAGTGTAAAACTAGAACTAACACTATACCTAGAACTAGAATCATTCGGGTTTAGCCGTCTTTAGAGACGTGCGGCTAAACCCAAATGATTCTAGTTCTAAGTATAGTGTTAGTTCTATATAGTAACAGCGTCCGTGTAAAACTAGAACTAATACTAGACCTAGAACTAGAACTAGAATCATTCGGGTTTAGCCGTCTTTAGAGAAGTGCAGCTAAACCCAAATGATTCTAATTCTAAGTATAGTGTTAGTTCTACATAGTAACAGTGTCAGTGTAAAACTAGAACTAACACTAGACCTAAAACTAGAAAGTTTCGTCTTCAGACGCACGGCTAAACCCGAATGTTTCTAATTCTAGGTCTAGTGTTAGTTCTAGTTTTAACTGTTATTCAGCGCTAGGTTGTTGTATATTTTATTATAGTAGAACTAGAATGATTTGGGTTTAGCCGTCTTAAGAGACGTGGGGCTAAACCCAAATGATTCTAGTTCTAGGTATAGTGTTAATTCTAGTGTTGCACTAGCACTGTCACTAGAACTAACACAAGACCTAGAACTGGAATTATTTGTGTTCAAAAACTTAAATTTTTGTGCCTTTGATTAGGTATATTAGATTTTTAATTTATGTAATTTATAATTTAATTAAAATCGATTAGATAAATCGATTTTTAACAAGTTAACCACAATTAAATCGTAAAACTTGATTGAAATAAATTATTTAATAAATCGATTTTATAATTTGTGGTGTTTTGAGGTCAGAACGGGTAACATATGGCTTATGGGTAAGTTGAGGAACCGACGAAAAGAAGAATACGAAGAACATAATAAAAGCGTTGGTTTCGTTGAAGCACCAAGCAGATGCAAATATGTTACGCATCACCTGGTCCATTCGACCAGAACGGTTTTTCGTTTCCGTTACCCGCAAAAAGATACAATACATTATTAAACCTCCAACTTAAAATTTATTCGTCTTCAGATATTTTCAATTAGAGAAAATTGCGGGAAAATTATTTCTAGCTCTACTTTATGTAAAAAAATATGGGGTAAAAGTAAAAAAATAGTTTAATTTCACTTTGTCTCTTCAAAAGAAAGTTGTTGTCGCATTGCGTTCGGAATAATTCATTCTCGTTTCTCGGTATTACCATTATTTGTAAAACAAGGTCGTTTCGATTTTAAATGGTTAAATTTAAAGCACAAAAAGTTTTCCTAACCTCAAAAACTTCCAAACAATTATTTATCGCAACTGAATAACTTCTTTTACGTTATTTATGATTTCACCATCCTTTTAGTTTTATTGCCGGGATGATTCAACAATAAAACATTTCCATTACAATCTTATTCCCATGATGACGTTCTTATACGTTTTAATTTAATTCGTAGAGAGAAGAGAAATCAAATTATATTATTATAGAGCGTTATTACTCAACTTTTAAAACCGACAAAAGCGCGGAAAAGTAAGATTTTAAGTTACGTAAGAAATTGATCATTAGAAATTGTGTGTGTGTTAGTTTATTTCGCCATATTATTCATTATTACATTTTAACTACTTACTTTATTCTAATTCTTTCTTTTATACAGAAAAATCTATAACAGAAAAATATTAATTGATTATTTCTTATATCAACAGAAATAATTTCGACCGACTTTGAAGACGTCGATCGTCCAAAGTATCACGAACGAAACTGTATGACTTAATTAAGCCGAGGTCGCTTGCGGCCGAGGCAGTACAATATTGTATTAATTGTTCTCGCAAGCGACCTTGACATAATCAAGCGTAATTGCATATTTTCCTTTTTAGTAAAACCGAGGTCGTTTGCGGCCGAGGCTCTATATTGATGCTATCTCGATAGAAAACTGCAGATTTTAAAAATGTATGATTTAATTAAGCCGAGGTCGCTTACGACCGAGTCAGTAAAATATTGTGTATGCTACAAAGTTGCATGTACTATTCTATTTCAACGATTGTTTCGCTTTTAGCTAATCTTATGAAAGGCCAGCTTCGTTAATCTTGCTACGATGCTACAGTATTAAACATGGCGGAAGTAACTCAAAAAGTTGTACAGCGGATTTGTTTAGGCCTAGGTATTCAAGATCGCCAGTTGATAAATAGTAAAATTCTTAGCTATCACTACAAAATTTCAAAAAGGTTTGAGAAGGGATTTGGAATTGCTATCACCACCATGAAAACCCAATCGTATCGAAGACAGCTGATATTTCTCGACAAAACGGCTTCACAATGATGAAAAAATCAAGAATATTATTGAGATCTTAATTCAATAATAATGAGATAACTAAAGCTGTCGTTCTCACAACAAAAGTATGGTATATCTAACAGTACTCGAAAGTTATGATTGATAGAGCACCATGACACCTGATACCTCGTGACTCTTCACCTATACAAAACAAATGAGTGAACGTTGGTGAGACGTGAACCAATGTGAACTAACACGTTGTTGCACTTTTGGGGTGCGTACTACTCTTTAAAAGAATTTACTTCCTACTAGTAGTAGTTACTATAAATCGCATAGTTCGTACTACATATGTGAGTAAATTCTACCGGAACTAAAGGCGTGTACATCCGCAAGTATTTGCTATGCAGTAAATTCTTTTTCCTCAAACATTAGCATGTACTACTTTTTTATTCAACCTACCCATTGATGCCATCTCGATAGAAAATAGCAGATTTTTGATTTAATGAAGCCGAGGTCGCTTGGGACCGAGGCAGTACAATATTATTTCAATTGTACGGTCCCGTCCGCTATCAACATCATAATTAAGCGTAATTGTACAATTTCCCTTTTAAATAAGCCGAGGTCATTGTATTATATTCATTATATTTATTGTACTGAATACAATCTCGTCTCTCTGTCACTATTCGTAGTAAATGTATTATACCTTATAGTATATTTTTAGTGCATAGTACAATCCATTTCTCTCAGTGTATGAATTATATTGTCCCATCTGCTAACAGCCTCGGCATAATCAAACAAAATTGTATATTTTCCCTTTTAGTTAAGCCGAGGTCGCTTGTGACCGAGGCTCTACATTGATGCTATCTCGATAGAAATCTGCAGATTTTAAAACTGTATGGTTTAATTAATCCGAGGTCGCTTGCGACCGAGGGCGGTACAATATTGTCTTCATTGTATGGTCTCGACCGCTAGGAACCTCGGCATAATTAATCGTAATTGTATATTTTCCCTTTTAGTTACGTCGAGGTGGCTTGCAGCTGAGTCTCTACATTGATGCTATTTCGACAGAAAACTGGAGATTTCAAAACCGTATGATTTAATTAAGCCGAGGTTGCTTGTGACCGAGGCAGTACAATATTATCTCAATTGTACGGTCTCGTCCGCTAGCAACCTCGCACAATAAAATTGTAAAGCTAGGTGTCCACAAGGAGACTAAAATCTCATGAGATGTTTGTTTTATGACAAATTTATCTAACAAGTAACACTAGGGAAATGCCATACGGCGATTTTCTTCGATATGTAAGTATATCGTCATATCTGCCCGATCGTCGTTTTAAGGGTAGAAAACACTCTTTCCGATTTTGGTTTGATTATTTTACCTTTCTTATGGTTAGCGCTACCCAGGATGAACGACGTAGACGTGAGCTAGGGTTCTCATCCCATTGGAGTGCTTTTTGACCTATACATTAAAATTAGTACAGTAATGTACATTGATGTCAAACACCAAGCACATTTAATTATTGCCATATCATTGCAAAGTTAACACAAATTTTTACAGTTTTTGAAACAGACGTCCGCAGGAGTTTCGCATTTGTCGGGCTTTTCTGCAATATACTCACATTTCCACCAAGCGTATTGAAATATATTCTTAAATCTCGGAGAGGAAAACTGGTTGTGTAATAAAGACTGTATTTTGAGGATGTTGTTCCTTAAATGTAATTTTATATCATAATTATACAGCATAACAATATTAAACAATTGTCTTAAAAAATTCTTCCAAGGTTTCAAAGTATAAACATCCAGTGGCCGAATGAATTGAAATTTGGATGAAAAATTTAGATGTTTTTATAACTTTTATCAATATTCAACAAAAATATCAACAAAAGAACAGAGTTTTCCCGGGTGTTTGATAAAAAAAGGTGTTTGAACCAACTAATGGCAAGATCGGATGTTAATTTGCCTGATTTTGTTGCTAATATTTATTTATTTATCTCATGTGGGTATAGAAACAGGTCGAACCCAATAACAATGTAACACAAACAACCAATAGTATACAAATAAAATTACAGTTCACAATAACAATAATGAATTAATATTAATGGTACAAAAGTGAATCAAAAAGAAAAAACTAAAGAGCCAACACACCAACTGCAGCAAAGAGCAGTTTTTTAAACGCATAGAAAAGAATGCTGAAACAGATCTATGTTAACACGATTTGCTGATCTTGCCATTCTCAATAAAGGACAGTTTTGACAGGCATTGGTTCTAGGAGTAGATGTCGTAAATAGAAAGTCAAAGTGAAGTAATCTCGGAGGAACATGAACACATATAGAACCAAGAAGCATTGGAGAATCACACTTGTTCAAAAGTTTGTAAAAATATAACATATCCCAACATATATTGTATGCTTTGTACAAAGTTTTTACATGCATTACAACTTGTAGTGATAAGTTTGCATGATTCGTTACTGTTAGGGGTAGTTTTTGATATTAATCATTTTTCTAGAAATCCGCCTTAAAATTATCCTCATTTTCTAGTGACATGATTTCCCAACAATCGTAAAAATAAGAGAAATTATCTTCAAAATCAGAAAGGGCGATTTTTACCCTTAACACGTTGACTGCCGTGTGTATCCAAACTGGTACACACTTCTGTAGTGTAGTAATGCGCGTGATATACCCGCGGCAGTCAACGTGTTAAAACAGTGATCAGGTAGATATGACGATATAAGTGTCGAATGTTTTTCCACACACTACTTGTATATCAAGTTTCAAGCAAATCGTCGTGGCACTTCCCTAGTGTTACTTGTAAGATGGGTTTCCACAGAACATAGATATTTCTGTGAAACACCCGAGTACAGAAATTTTTCTCTCATGATATAAGGTGTTTCTGAATATGCTGTTTCCACAGTTGTTAATATACATATTGTAACTGGAAGGCAAACACGTTGTCATTAAATCACCTAAACATAGTAGAAGCTTGTACTACAATTACAATTGCATGCTGGAACTTTGGACTAATTTCTGATGGATTTAATGGATGCTTCCTTTCTTTTTGAAAAATTTCCACAACCTAGACCACTACCAGGACAAACTAAGCCAGTTGCCTTTATAATCGTAGCTGATGACGCTTTTGCCATGAAACCATATACAACTATCACGGGCACGCAGATCAATTCAGAATGCTTGTGGTTTAGCGTCAATTAGATTTCGTGTACTTAGGTCTATTACTACCATCTTTTAGATAAATTTATCTAATAGATAAACCCATCTACTAGCCAATCAGAGCGCGTAAAATAGCCGTAACCATGGTAATAATCCCTTAGATAGCTTAACCAGAAGATGGTAGTAACGAGCTTTAGGTCTATTACTACCATCTTTTAGTTAAATTTATCTAATAGATAAACCCATCTACTAGCCAATGAGAGCGCGTAAAACAGCCGTAACCTTGGTAATAATCCCTTAGATAGCTTAACCAGAAGATGGTAGTAACGAGCCTTAGGTCCATTACTACCATCTTTTAGTTAAATTTATCTTATAGATAAACCCATCTACTAGCCAATCAGAACGCCAGAACTAAAAGATGGTAGTAATGGATGACAAATGACGCTCCTTATGGTAGCTTCGATGTGGAATATCACGAAAATGGTACAATACAACCAGGACAATGGAGACCAGACGTTCAGGATTAATTTACAAGTTAATCCTAAGCTTCGCGGAAATTTGGAAGCCAAAGATGTACAACTGGCATTTATACAATATTTCCACCATGAAGATGTTCGATGGCAATACACACTGAGAGAAATGGATTGTACTATGCACTAAAAATATACTATAAGGTATAATATTTTACTACGAAAAGTGACAGCGAAGATTGTATTCTGTACAATAAATATAATGAATATAATACAATGAATTGCAGCATGTATACAATGAATTGCTGCATGTATAATATTATTTCTATAATACGACTCGTACAAATCTATTTCTTTCAGTGCAAATATATATAAAAAATGTATGATTAAACTTGCCAATGAATCAATTGTTGTTTTATTACCACCATTGGTACATCTATGAAGTTTAAAATTGTCTATCTAAAAGTTTAAAGGCCGCTTTTAGTGTGTTTTCGTTTCCTGTTAATGCTCTGGAATTGGCAACGAAGTTTATGTATTTTATCCTTCACTTCTTGTGTCGGAACTCAAAACTTATTGGAAATTTTCATGAGACAAAAATTTCATTGTGGATTCCCACCTTGATTGTATAATTTTCCTTCTAGTTAAACGAGCTCGGTTTAACTTGAAAGGAAAATAGATGATTGTGTTTGGTTAAGTAGGGATCATATAATATTGCATCAATTGTAGTATCTCGGCCGCAAAGGACCTTCCCTTAATTCGGTTGACCCATTTTTATATAAATGTTGTAAAATGCTAAAAGATTTAAAGATAATATTAATTTTTTAAAATTTAATCTTAAGTTTTGATATAAAGATTCTGAAAGCCGACCCTTAACCGAGACTATCCGATTACTTCTTGGTCGATCAACTCGCCACCAAGTTGAAGATAATTATATTTCCACAAGAGATGACAAGTCGGCCGTTATATAGTATTCTAAGAGGTTTTATTACGAAATTAAATCGCATAGAAAATGATCGGCTCCTATTTAACAAGGAAGTTGGTAAAGAAAATAAAAAGGGGAAATCCCTCTGTATGCGCAGATTAATTTACAACTTGTTTAAACCGTCTTAGATTTATTACGATTGCGTGAAAATTACCAATTTATATATAAAGAAAATTAATTGGTCTTTTAATTAAGAGGAAGCTTTACCTAACCAGTTTTAACTACTTTTCTTAAGTGCACCAATTAGTTAAAAGAACTAATAAAATTTCCCAATTCCCAATAAAAAGTGCGAAATGTGTAATTAACGATGAGAAACCGTCCGTAACGTTAATTTTATTTATTTCTTTTTTACGAAATGTTTCCTTTTTCCTTTAAAGTTTAAACGAACCAAACTTTATTTTGCAAGGTTTTCGTTTTCTCGTTTACGATGTGGCAACACAATTTTAACGTAACAACTAATAATAAAATTTGTTGATTGAAAAAAAATAACGTGTTTTGAAACATTAAGATTTGTTTAAAGTTTAATTTAACGCTTTTGTAATTTGTATAACATGTGATAATAAAAATCTTGTGAAAGCACTTAGAATAAAATTCTTTTAAATCTATTAAAATTCATGTCGAGAGTTTACTAAGAATTTAATGCACCGTGTTTTTAGTTTTTCTCTTTTTTTTTTGAAACCGGAAACACGGTTTATGCATCGCTGATTCTATAAAAGGGTGGTGCGGACTGTTTTTCATTATATACCCGACAGGAAATGCTGCATCGTAATGACCATTTAAAGCCCCTATATTTTTATATTCATTATTCATTTCCATAATTTTAAAATAACCTGTTTCACATACCAAGTTAGAAAAAATGAGCAAAATAGGCACACTTTTATAACAAAATTGACACACTTTTAAAAGAGAATAAAAGAGAAAGAAGTAGAATTCTTTATTAAACCCGACCACTTTTTTGCACTCATCTAAGTCTCTTTAAATAGGAGATAATTAACGCTCAACTTGACAACAATCAACAACTTTCTCAAAAACAATTTGTCAACATTTTCTTTTTCCCTGACAGCTTTATTTTTTGTCAATGTCTTATTATTATCAAAAAATGAATTCGTCCATTATGTTATTATCCAAATTAAAACCATTTCATTTAATGAAAAGAGGATTTCATATAACCCCGCCAAAATTGGATAAACCAAAAAAATTTTCACCATGCGAAAAAACCTTTTTAATGGTTAAACCGGACGGGGTTCAACGAGGAAAAATTGGCGCAATCATTTCGCGCTTTGAAGAGCGCGGATTCAAATTGGCCGGGATTAAAATATTATCAGCCAGCGAACAAATCATCAGATCTCATTACCACGAGCATGTAGATAAGAAATTTTTTCCGGGATTATTGGAGTATATTAAAAGTGGCCCGGTAGTTCCAATGATTTGGGAGGGAAAAAACGTCGTCGAAGTAAGCCGCGCGATGGTGGGCCAAACGCACCCGATGAAATCAAATCCTGGGACAATCCGGGGCGATTTTTGTTTGGATTTGGACCGAAACATGATTCACGGATCGAGTGATGTTCAAGCGGCCGACTACGAAGTTAAAACTTGGTTCAAACCGGGAGAAATTCTTGATTACGATATGAATCAATACCCTTGGGTTTATTCCGAATCGGAAAACTAGAAAAAATCAATAAAATTGCTTAAGATAGAAAAGTTGTGATTAATTTCTTTTTTCTTTCTTTTTGTTTTAACGGTTTCTTAAAAGGCCTTAAAGAGCGTTTTAAAGCGGCTCGTTTGCTTCCAATTGAAGAGAGCCGTTCTATTTTACTGAAAACTAACATTACACTCAATCGGAAGACAGTTACTTGACTTAGATAATCCTTATTAGGTGCGCTACTGTTAAACCGTCTAGACTAATCATTAAGAAAAAGAATGTTTTAATCGATCCTAAAAGAAATTTTAATGATTCTAAAATATTCTTTAATCTATTATATTTATTGATTTTTAATGATAATTTTGAACGATTCTTTAATTATTTGTTTTATAAAGAAATGGCTGAAGGAGAAATGCAACCAGATACAACAAGCACGAACTAAACACAAAAAACATCGGGGTGTTTTGAGGGACGGAAATAAAATCTCGTCCTCTACCAACCTCTCATAGTCAAGTGTAATTGAATATTTTTTCTTTTAATTATTAAGCGATCGAGGCATATTGTTATTTGTTATTACCCTTTATAATTTTAGTCATCATCAATCTTGTTTCCCAAAAGTATTTATAACATTAATACTACATTTTTAACATGAAAATTCATTCATCGACCATGTAAGCTTTATTAAGCTCTGTTATATCCCTTACAAATGTTCTGCTCATTTTTAGTAGTTCTCAGACGTTGAGAAGAAAACTAAATGTTTCTGAAAGTCTTATATGGCAGTAAATATATTTTAAAGTTAGTCTGCATCCCAGCAATCCTTCGTCCTACTCGTTAATGTGTTGATTTGTAGGGCTATTTTGTTTTCGGTTACCATTTACGTCGTAGCTTTGTATACAGGGTGATTCGGGAGGAAATGGAAGGATTTTAAGGACATGTCTAGGAAGCTAAAATAAGCAAAATAAGCCCATATGTTTAAATCCGATTTTCATTTGTTTCCGAGATAATTGGGTTTTTCTTTTTAAAAAGTTAATCAAGTTATGTTTGACAACGTTATCCTATATGACAATTTGAAACAAAATGTTAATTAAAGTGATAGTTGTAATTGTTACGAAATAATAAAAATGCCTCACATTTTCAGTCATAGAGAATATGCAGATATGGTGTTTGTTTATGGTTTTTGTAATGGTAATACTGTTCGTTCAATAGAAGAGTATCGACGTCGTTTTCCGAATCGAAGAATTCCTAATAGGCAAGTGTTTCAAACTGTTTTTACACGTGCTGGCGAAAGTGGAATGTTTCCAAGTGCAAGCATTGTTTCTGAAAAACAGCAAGGGCTCAGTTTGGAACATGAAGAAAATATTCTGGATGTTGTAGAAAATAATCCAGGAATAAGTACAAGGCGCATGCAATACACAAACAATGGTTTGGAAAACATTAAAGCGGCAAGGCTTAAACGCTTTTCATTTGCAGAAAGTATAAAATCTCCAAGAAGGCGATTATCCATTATGACTACAATTTTGTCAATGGACTCGTGAAAACAGAAGATTACTTAAATGCATATTATTTTCTGATGAAGCTCAATTTACTCGAGATGGAATTAACAATTACCATAATAATCATCGATGGTCGGACGAAAATCCCCATGCCACGCAAGAACACAATTTCCAACATCGGCATCGGTTTAGTATTAATGTATGGTGCGGCATTCTAAATGATCAGTTGTTTGGTCCTTTTGTGTTGGATGGCCGTCTTACTGGGGAAGGTTATTTACATTTTTTGGAAGACCATTTAGAGGAAATATTGGACGATGTACCTTTGAATATTCGACAACGTATGATCATATATATCGTATAGGCATTTCGGCGATCGCTGGATTGGCAGAGGAGGCCCGCACACTTGGCCACCGAGATCACCGGACCTCACTCCCCTAGATTTTGTCTTTGGGGATGGATGAAGTCCTTAGTTTATGCTAGGAAAGTGGACACAAGGGATGCGCTACTAGATCGTATTCTTAATGCTACGGCGTTCATTAGAGCGAATCATCGTTCACTGAAACTGGCTACCAGGTCCATTTATAAACGCGCAAATAAGTGTATCGAAGTGGGTGGTGGAGTTTTCGAAAATTTAATGTGAGTTAATGCTACTTGTTTTTTTGGTTTGTTAGTTTAGTAATAAATTTTGCTTTAATTTTGAAATTATTATTGTTCAAAATATCTCAAACAAATGAAAATCGGATTTGAACATATGGGCTTATTTTGCTTATTTTAGCTTCCTAGACATGTCCTTAAAATCTTTCCATTTCCTCCCGAATCACCCTGTATATTTCCTGATACCCCAAAGCCTGATTTGCTTTCTTTTTTGGATGCTTTGGAACATAGATTATTGAACTTTCCTGTACTTATTATAGGAGACTTTAATTTACCTGATTATGTTAAAGGTCCAGGTACTACTGTTTCTAAACTTGTGTCTAATACTGGGCATCAGTTCGAGCTTCTACGTGATGACCTGCCTCTTGTATCTGAAGATTTGTATCATCCTGCCTTAAATATTACCATAATCTTACTCGCACCAAGTAACAATCAATCAATTTTTCCAGCTTGTGGCAGTCGTTATCATTTTTGCAGAGCCAACTTTTATGGCTTGTATGGTGATTTCCTCGAAACATGAGGCATGTTGATGATGCTGTGCGGTTATTTTACGTATAGATCCATGAACTATTGGATTAGTCTGTTCCAAAAAGAGCGTATCTACTTCTAAATACACTCCTGAAATTAAAAAATCTTTTATTGTTAAAAGACTTCTATAGAAGAAAGTGGAAGAGAACTAAATATAAATTTTATCATGCGGAGTTTGAAAAATTGAGATTTTTGACTAAGCAAAAGATCTCTGATTTGCATATAGCCTTTACAAGTAATGCTGACCAGTCACTGCGCTCTGATCTTCGTAGCTTCTGGATTTATATAAGGCATAAAACTATGACTACAAAACTCCCTGGTGAAATGGTTTTAAACGAGTGGATCTACGATACTCCCTATAATATAGTTAATCCTTTGCCGATTACTTTTCGGGAGTTTGTAGTGGTGACTCTACCTACGAGTTGGTTCTTGATCTTCTTAAGAAGTTGCCGAACAAATTTACGGTTGGTGATGATAACCTTCCAGCGTTTTTTATTCGTGATTGTAGCACAATTTTTGCGTGATCATGAACTTGTGTCTAAAGACGGGTGAGTTTCCTAAAATCTGGAAGCGATCACGGATAATTCCCGTTTTCAAGCGTGGTGATCGTCACCTCCCCATAATATCTAACTTCCCTAAAGTATTTCAGCAAATCATCTATGGAGCTATTTATTCGCAAATTTAATCGTTTGTATCGCCGCACCAGCATGGGTTTATAAAGCGTCGTTCAACGATTACAGTCTTGCGGTGATTACAGAAGTAATATGTGAATCCTTGGATAGGGGTGGTCAAGTGGATGTAGTGTACACTTACTTTTCTAAGGCGTTTGATGTGTTTTCCCCAGGGCTTATGTGTCTTGTTTCATCGTATTTATCAAGGAGGAGAAATTATGTACTTTATAATAGCTTTGCTTCAGTGGAGTTTATCGCACGATCTGGTATCCCACAGGGCTCTAACTTGGGTCCACTACTGTTTGTAATGTTTATTAACGACTTATTAAACAGATTTAAGTCTGGTGTATTGGCTTATGTTGATGATCTTAAGATATTTCGCCCTACGACCTCGGAAGATGACATGGCTTCGATGCAGTCGGTTCTTAATATCTTGGTGGAATGGTGCGATCGGAGTCAGCTCAGAATGAATGTGGAGAAGTTTAATGCTATTACGTAGAACTACTCATATCCCTTCATCCTACTGTATAGGTCCAATCTCCCTGTTTAAGTTGACTTCTGTCAGAGATGTGGAAGTAACTTTTGATAGCAGACGCGAGGATCCACGCGAGGATGCGTGGCTTTGAGCTCTGTACTTCACGAATTCTGCAGTATACATATTGCTTTTTCGGGCGTTTGTTCTGCTGAGAATGGAGTATGGTTCTGTTATATGGTCACCGCATTATATCTCGCATGGTCTTTTATTGGAGAGAATTCAAAAAAGGTTTTTAAACTCCTGTTCGAGGCACTGACTATCAATCTTTGTTGCAACGTCACAATTTTTCTTCGCTTGTCACTCCAAGGGATGATCTCGACGTTAGATTTATTGTAAAGCTGATGATTTGTGAGACGGATTGTAACTGGTTACTCTTTTGCATCATCTTCAGTGTACCCAGACACGCTACCCGATACAGCTGTGTCTTCTATTTGAAGAATAGTAGAACCAACATGCAGTCTTGTGCTCCGCTACAGAGAATGTGCAGACTTATAAACCTGAGAGACGATTACAATGTTTTTACTTAGTGTTTAATTGATTCTTGTGGTAATGTAAGTTTGTATTTCTGTATAGTATAATATTGTCCTGTAATTGGTACTTTGTTGGCCAATAAAGATATTTATTATTATTTATCTCCACGTTTTGCATTTACTTCTAGCACTTCCATTTTGTACTCGAGCTGTACACATTTAGGCAGAACATGAATCTTGCAGATGTAATATGAAATATTAACGGTCCCCCTCCTTCCCAACAATCTTATGTTAACATCTTATTTTCATTTTCAAGGCTTAGTTTTATTGTTTTTATTATTATTCTAGAGTATCACACAATCAAGCAAAACATGAATTATGCAGATGCAGCATGAAATGTCAAACTATCCATATATTGTACGCCATATCATCTAGAATGTAGAGTATTGTAAAAAGAGTTCTTCCTTTGGCATTGAGAACGAAACTGAACATGGCATTACCAAGACAAAAATAAATGTATATTTTATCAAAATATTAAAGTTATATAACAACGGTGGGCAAATACGGCCCTTTCTTTATTTAAATGCGGCTACAAGCGACAATATGTATGTAGTTTCACGTGGAGGTGAATTTCTTCACAGCACTTAGGCCCCAGCGGGCCTTTTCTCCGTCCCCACAATTACTGGTTCATTCAAGGGTCAGAAAACCAGCCCAATCTTTTCATGAACGTTAATATAGAACAGAAAGGTATGTTCCTTATATCCGACATTTAAGTACGCGAGGTTGGGACCGTCACAAACAATATGACTTACCGTATCGTCTTCCATTTCACACCCTCTACAGAGGGGTGTATTCGCCAGCTTGATGCAAAACATGTGCTTACGTAACCTGCAGTGCCCGGTCAGGAAGTGGGTGAGAAGCCTCAAGTCACTTTTTGATTTTTCCAGAAACTGAGTAGATCTCTTCCGGTCAGGGTAGAGCAGAGTTTTCTTAGCAAAGACACCTGCTGCTGTCCCATCCCATCTGTTGCAAAAAACTGATGAAAAATCATCTGTCCGCCAGCCTGTCCGCATGATCATGCCCTTTAATTCCGATGTGTCCTTTTCGCCACTTTATCGTGACGTTGTATACGTTTGCCTCCTCGAGTGATTGTCGACAGGACTTCACCAACGATGATGCAGTGTGGTGCTTACCAACCGCCAGCATAGCCTGTCTGCTATCAGTGCAGATTACAACGTTTCTGCCGACTTTTTTGGAGTCGATAATCGCATCGGCTGCTATGTTTATAGCAGTTAATTCGGCTTGAGCAGTCATGCAATACGATCCTAACGAAGTGGAATGGTGCAACTGGAGATCGTGCGAGAGAATTCCCGCTCCGGAACCTCCAGCCTTCTTTGATCCATCAGCGTAGATGATCAGCGTTTTGCCCGAGCTTGAGTTGCTCTGGGGTATCGTTTCAATGCCAAAGTGTGGCTTCCCTAAGAAGGCTTGCCCATTTTAACAACCTGCTTTTCATTTATTGATCGCAGTCGAAGCAATGCCATCGCGGCCAGCTCTCCCTGATAAAAATATCTAGGGGCAGTACGTTCAGCATAGTCTCCATCGCAATCGTAGGTGTATATCTCATAGCGCCTGTGATTAGCAGGCAGGCCAGTCGTTGCAGTTGATGCAGCAATTTTGCTTTATATGCATGTTTTAGTGCTGAGCATCAAACTATGGCTCCGTGAGCCACCATGAGTCTTATCACAGAAGTATAGAACCACATTATAACTTTCGGATTTAGTCCCCAAGTATTCGCAATAGCCCTTCGGCACTGGTTCAGTACAATCGTTGCTTTTTTGGTTTTGCAACTAATGTGTGATGTCCAAGTTAATCCTTTGTCCAAGATAACACCCAGATATTTCACCTCTGGAGCAAAGGTTAATATGGATTATTACAGAAATTGGGTGGCGTTAAGTGTCCCAGTTTCTTCTGTTTAGTGAAGAGAACAGTCTCAGTCTTTTTAGGATTGACAAAGAGGGACAGTATATTGTAATATACAATTTATACAAAAATTACTATTTTACGATATTTAGCTTGGTTTTTATGATATTCATGATTCAATACCATTAGTAACCGCTCACAACCGGTACGTGTTTGGACGTGTTGATGTTATAATTGCAGCCTCTTTACTGTTTTTAAAAGTAAGTTATTATTCAATTATTTATTATAATAAATACTTTTAAGCAACATGACAACCGAAAATAAAAAACGAAAATATGAAGAAGAAAATATATGTTTTCGTAGCGAATGGTAAACAATTGTGTCTTATTTGTAAAAGTACTATCGCAAACTATAAAATAAGTAATTTAGGCCCACTTTTACCATCCTCCTGATAAACTATCTAGAGGATAGTTGCCATGGTTACAGCGGTTTTAAGCGCTCTCATTGGCTAAGAGCTGGATTTATCTATCGGATAAATTTATCAAGAGGTGGTAAAAGTGGACCTTAGACAGACATTAAGAAGCAACTCATTCCGCAATTTTCCATTCAGTATCTAAGTTCGAAATTGCGAAAAGAAAAATTAATGTCGTTAAAAAAGTAATTACTTAATCATAAGTAAATATTTAAAATTTGCAAATATGTGAAATATTGTAAAGAGTTTTTTAGAAGAACTGAAAGAGGAAGGAGATGAATCACAAAATGATATATCATTTTTACTGTATTGTAAGATATTATGGATAATATTCTGTAAGATATTCTTTAATATTACTGAAGATAAAATTAACGAACATTAACGAAGAGTTGAAAACGAATTTTAAAACCAGA
Organism: Onthophagus taurus; assembly: GCF_036711975.1. Lineage (NCBI taxonomy): Eukaryota > Metazoa > Arthropoda > Insecta > Coleoptera > Scarabaeidae > Onthophagus > Onthophagus taurus. Next base: position 5,693,450 of record NC_091968.1, on the reverse strand, counting down.
TTTGAAGATCTGAGAAGTTTTAAACAATTTAATCTTTTGTCAATCCATTTGCAATTGATGTAATTCAAGATGGTTTTTCTATTTCTGATATAATACTATCCGATATAGCATCGGGAGAATTAGAAGTACTAAAAATGAAGGAGGGTCAGGCATTTTGGATAGTGGTGCCAGAAACAATATATCATAATTTAAAGAAAGCAGCTTGTCGACTATTTTCAATTTTTGGTACAACATATTCTTATGAGACTTTATACTCATACAAGAAATTAGTTAAGACAAAATATCGCTCACAATTAACTACTCAACATCTCAAAAAATTACTACGAACTACTTTGACAAATGAGTTGTCTGGTTTCAATATCCCCTAAATCCATTTTTGGGCAAAAATGAGATATATACGCCATCTGTTAGAAAAAGTTGTTTTCTATAAAATACTCAATGATTTGTATTAAAAAACGCGCGAATCCCTTAAAAATTCAAATCAAATAGACAGCCTTTAGATATTAAAGAGAGCTACTTTCGATTTACTTTTAATACTTCCTTCAACATCGGCTTTGGATCTCCTAGCACCGATGTTTGCTCTAAGTGTCTTGAACTCCGGGAAAAAATTAAAAATGAAAAGGTTGCATCTATTAAAACAGTGCTAACTACAGAATACCGAATACATAAGCTCAGGGCCAAAGCATTTTTTGAACAGCTAAAAGAGAAACGGGACGGCCTTCTGACAATTTCTTTTGATTGTCAGAAAAACTTGGTATTGCCCAAAATACCAGATCAAAGTACCTATTATAGTAGACAACTGTACATTTACAACTTCACTACTGTAGTGGGGCACTCACATGCTCCGTTAACAAAAGATAATGTTAAAATTTTCACGTGGACTGAAGATGAACATGCCAAGGGCGCCAACGAAATCGCAAGCTGCGTCTTTTACACTTTAAAGAATAGTAACTTAGAGGGAATAGATACACTTCGATTGGTCGCCGATGGATGCGGCGGCCAAAATAAAAATACCATTATGATATGTATGTTGTTCAAATGACTAAGCAGTATAAGCAGTTCTATTAGAACAATCGAGCTGGTATTCCCAGTGGTTGGGCACTCCTACATTCCACCTGACAGGATTTTTGCTACTATCGAAAAAGGAATAAGAAAGAAAGGAGAAATTGTAATGCCAGAAGAATACATAAATATTTTTCAAGAACATGCTACTGTTTTTAAACTTGGAAAAGATGTTCCCGATAGTGATTGGAAAGGTGCTGGTCAAAAAATCCTTAAGCCAGTGTCTCAGTGGCATTTTAAATTTAACCAATGTAAGAGATATATTATACGACGTGGCAACAAAAACGCCATCACCATTCGAGCTGAGTTATCTTACCGTTCAGACACATTCAAAGGAGTTTTTAGGAAAAACCAAACCGCCATGAATATCCAGCCAAAAGAAATTCCTACCGGAGTGAAACCAAAAGATCTGAAAATGAGAGATGTAAATAACTTGTTAAGCAAACATTATGGAAAGAACTGGAGAGCGGTAGAAAATTTGGCTTATTATAGAGATGTGTTGGGAAAATTTCAGAACAATAATATTCCTGGCGATTCCCGAGAAGACAGTGGGGACGAAGAGCCTAGTTTATGTGAATCAACCGAAAATATACCTGATGTTAGCGTTTAAGAGTTTTTTAAGTACAGTTTTTAAATAACATATCTTTCAAAAAATAAAGTTTCCTGTTATTAGCTACAAAGAGATTTGATTCACTTTCAATTCATGCCTAATCCATTTTGTTCAGATTCAAATGAGCCTTAATCCACAGTTTGGTAGCAAACGCAACCAAACACCATTTTTAAATCCACTTTGTGATTTTTATATCTATTCCAAAAACGTGGTTATAGAATTTTTGAAACTTCAGTAAGTCTTCTAATAACAAATAAATTATGTTTGAATTAATAACGCCAAAATCATCCCAAAATACTTTTTTGCCGTTTTCTCAAAATCGAAAAATTTGGACTTAAGGGTATTTGAAACCAAACAACTCAAATTACACGCCGGATTTTAAAACATTATCAAACGAAAATCGGCAGAACTTATGATTATTAAATATTTTTTTTGCCAGCTGTTTTTCAATTATCTTTTACTTTTCAATAAATATGAAAATAGATATGATATCTCTTTTTGGCTCGCAAAAGAAATATTGAACGTGTATAAAGCTCCTGTTGAGATCAGCTCTGCCTAGCTCTGTTATATAACGTAAATTGATTAAAATTATAACATTAAAAAAACTTTCACAACTAGTTCATTTTTTCTTTGTTTTTTTTGATCTTATTTTTCGATCGGTTACACAAAAGTTCCTCTCTTCCGCGTGTTGTGTTTATTTTAAAATCGCCGGTTCGCTGTTCTATCCGGGATTCTAGGTCACATATACTTTAAAACTTGCACACACACATCAATACACCGCCAGAGAGGCTAACGGCAGACCACTCACCATTTAGAAACATTTTTTTTTTTTGATTTAACGGAAAATTTTCTGAAACCGAATTAAGTTATTTTTAAAAGAATCTTATGAATAAAATTAAAGATATTTTAAGTTGAATAAGCGGAAAATTTTCATTTATTGTTGGTCGATTTGCGTGTCTCCCCGAAAGTTTTACTCTGCATTTTCGTACCTGGCACGATGATGAAAATGGGCAACTAAAAATGGAGACGCCACAACTTTAAAGATTTTCGATAAACCAGCAAGTTATGAAATCAAATAAATTTCTTAGGTAATTTTATGAGAAATAAGAAAAAAATTTAGCAAAAAGGAGCACGTGCTATAACCAATTTTTTTATTTCCTTTTAACTCTTTTTATCTTAATTCTCCAAGCGGAGATGACGATGATGATGATGGCGATTTTTGTTGGCAACTTTCAAGGTTAACTGGTATAATAATTTGAGGAGGTAATTACCTCCTAGATTATATCCTATGTAATTAACATAAATGTTAAAATAATCTCAAAATTTTCATTATTTTGAAGACTTGGTCCTCATCTAATTGGGTGGTTAAGTTAACCGAGGGATTTTTGAAATAAAAATTCTCATAGCGTGTAAACGAAGATGGAAAGAAAAATATTTAGAAAGTTTCCTACTTTTAAATCAAACTATTTAGTAACAGTGTCGAGGCTAAAAATATAATTAAATACAAAAAAAAAATTAAAAATCACTCACCGTTAACAAAAATCCGTCCCTATTCTCGCTTTTATCGTAATAACTTCTACTCATTCCAAATCCAACACGAATCCCCCAATTTCCTTTAATTTAATCGTTTTTTCCACAAGTTTACCTAACCAAAAAAAAATCGCGAACTGTCAGTGTAAGTAAATAATTTTCTCCGGAAAGATTATAAAACTAAAGAATCCTTAATTTTATTAATTCCAGTCCGTTTCCTTTACTTAACTTCCCATAACCAACAAAAACATTAAAACTTCAACCGTCAAAAACCCGTCAAATGAAAAAGTGAGGTTAGGTTTGGGTAATAACTTTATGACGCGAATCCGCCCGAAAATCGTCACAATCACACGCGTTTAATCACATGTCGATGATTTTCGACGTGATCTAATCGAAAATACACATGATTTTAACACGATTATTCGTTAACGAATGACTCACACAACCAACAAACAGCTTTCGTATTGAATTGTGAAACTGACTGCAGTGAAGTTAACATCTGGTGGAGTGATTGTGTTGGTATTAATTGCGCCATCTATTATTAACTGGTTGAAATTAATAATGCGAATAAAAGAAAATAGATGGCGGGATTAAATTTAAATTTATTTATTTAATTTAATTTAAAAATAATTTTTAATTAAGATGCACAGAGGTGGTCGTATTACATAAATTATATAGAGCTATTCCAATGGTGCTTAAACCGATGAGGTTTAACCCGATTATTATTATGATTGCAAATATTAGAATCTCTCTTATTTCTGGGTTCATATTTCAAATAGTCGATTTGACGTTTAAAAGAGTAATGTCATTTTGTTGTAATTTTAAAATACGAAAAAGACGTAGAAATAAAATAGATTAAAATGATAACAAACCCGGATATGATGGTTGGAAGACGCAGAATGGAATTTCGTTCCATCAAATACCTTTTACCAATAACTATCGGCTTGGTCTTCTTAGCGGCTGCTTTAACCGTAGCAGTGATTTATACAGGATTTCGACATCATAATTGTATTTTATGTAATTGTTCTTGTAAAAATTAAAATTAAAATGATGCTTTAAAATGTTGTGTCAAATTATTTTTTCTTATTTTGGCTCTACAGCATTTTGTGGGTTTTAGCCTCCTCAACAATTCAAGTCATCCTTCATGTCATTCAACCATCTTTTATGAGGTCTTTTCTCTGTTGGTTTCCATTGGTAAGCCATTTAATTCGCTGAGATTTAACAAATCTGCTTATGTCTGCACCATCAACCAAGGCATTGAGTTCAAAATTCATTCGAGTTCTCTATATTCCATCTTGTTATTGTACTAGACCAAATATCCTTCTCAGTATTCTACTTCTGAACTTTTTTTATGTAGATCTTAGTACAAATTATTTTTTAGTGGCGTCAAAGATTTTGACAGAACTTTGAAAACTGACGTTAATTGTTATATTCATTTTATGTAAAAAGAATACGGTAAAAGTGAAGATAAAAACGTTGAATGAAATGATAGAAAACCATGACGTGTTGGTTGGAAGACGAAGAATGGTATTTCCTCCAATCAAATACATTTTACCGATTGTTGTTGGTTTGGTTTTTTTAGCGGCCGCTTTAACCGTAGCTGTAATTTATACTGGATATCGACATAAACATTGTATTTTATGTAATTGCTCTTGTAAAAATTAATAAATAATTATACAGTATGCAAAATCAGTATTCGAACACCCACCGAAAAATTAGAAAATCACGAATCAATTACTCATGAATGGTAAGCAATAAGCAAAAGTGGATGTCTTGGTTACCTATACAGTTCGACAACTGTACACATTTTACTCACAGTTGACAGCAAAAACCGTATTCTTGGATAGATAACTGCTGTTATACAAGATTTTTAATCGTGTTTTGTCCCCATTTTGATTGTTAAGCACTGTTTTTTTTTCAAAAAACTTCAATGTCAATTGAATTATAAAAATTGCGCAAAATTCGAAGTGGGTAGAAAGTCAATAGAACGTTCAAATGAACAAAGAAAAATAACAATAAAATTTCATATAAATCGAAAATCTTTGCTTGAAATTGTAAAAATAATGATGCGCAGCATCTCTACTGCACAATAGGTGGTGCGGAATTATGAAAAGACAGGTGAAGTTAACAAAGCTGAAATGATAATGGATAATGGAATGATAATTTTCACAGATGAGACTAAACTTAATATAAAAATATCGACTGGACAAGTAAAAATTTGGCGAGAGATAAACAAGCCTATATCCACATAATCTGATACCTACATTTAAGCGTGGTGGAAGTTTGGCGATGAAATGGAGATGTTTTTCAGCTGCCGCTGAACTACGGAATTTTCATTTTATAGATGGAATATTGTCTGCAAAACGGGTTTAAGTTTTCTGCTAATAGTAATCTTCTAGAAACAGTGTCTAGTATTCTACCAGCTATGTTTTGTGTTATGCTAATTGTAACTAGTCTTCTGCAAACGCTATCTAGTAATTCATTAGCAATATCTAGTTCGCTGTTAGCAGAATTTTGCTTTTGTCAGCGATATTCAGCTTCTGCAATTCATATTTAGTCTTCTATTAGCAATTCTTAACCTTCTGAGAGCAAAATGTACCTATCTGCAAATAGTAGTCTTCTAGAAACGGTATCTAGTTTTCTACCAGTAATATTTTGTCTTATGCAAACTATAAGTAGTCTTCTGCAAACGCTATACCGGGTGTAATAGGATCATGGTACACCCCCCGTATCTCCTTTAGTTTTGAAGATAATTGATTCAAATTTGGGACATCCTATACACATGATAAGAGACACTTTTTGACATACAAATAATTTTTTTTTCAATTCCGGTTTCGCCGGAAGTGACACTAACATTAGATTTTTAATTGGAACACCCTGTATATTATTGCATTTGAAATCTGAATAATTTTCTGAATCCAATGGTACCACATAAGTGACATTTCAAACGTCAATATTTTTTAGAATTTAATGTTTAATTTTCCATTTAAGTGCCATGAGAGTTCCGTTTTATTCTAATTAACCCGTCTAATGCTAGAAAAATCTAAATTCCGCCAAAAATACCAAATTACGTGATTTATGTGCAAATCAGGTTCATCAAAATGGTTTTTGGGGTATAACCCGAAACCAAGAAGAAGAAATGCCGTTGTAGCTAGAAACCTTTATGCCGAACGATATCCTTATAGACAATGTCCAGCGAGAAATTATTTTAATCGTCTTGAAAATCAATTCCGAAGAGAGCCCAACTATGATCCCGAAGATAATTCAATTATTAACGAAGAAAGGGAAATTAATGTTTTGGCACGAATAGAAGTTGATAAGACTCTTTCTTTAAGACAAATTGGGTTTGAATTGGATATCAGGCACCAAACGGTAAGCCGAATTTTGTACAAATACAAGTATAAATCTTTTAAATACCAATTGCACCAGCACTTGTATGAAAATGATTACGAACGTAGGATGGAATATTGCAATTGGATTTTGCAGAATAACGTGCAGCCAAACAATGATTTTTTGGGAATGATCTTATTTTCGGACGAATCCAGATTTACGAATTTGGGATTATTCAACAGACAAAATACAAAATATTGGTCACAAGAAAATCAAAATTTATTGCGGGAGGGTAACTTTCAAGTGCGGTTCGGTTTCAATGTCTGGCTTGGAATAATGGGTAGTAGAATCATTGGTCCAAAAATATTTGAAGGACCCCTGACTAGAGACAGATACTTAGGATTTCTGCAAAATGAAATTGCGGGTAGTTTAGCCCAATTACCCCACCATTTACAACAGGAAATGTATTTCCAACAAGATGGAGCTCCTCTCCATAATTCAAGAACAGTAACTAATTACCTTCAACAAAGATTCGGAGACAACGTAATTTCGACAAAATGTCCAATAAGGTGGCCTCCAAGGTCACCTGATTTGACTCTCACCAGCTGTGAGAGTTCAGAAGTGCAATGACGTTTATGGACAGCATTTTGAACAACTGATGTAATGTTCCGGCAAAACCGGAATTGAAAAAAAAATTACATGTATGTCAAAAGTGTCTCTTATCATGTGTATAGGATGTACCAAATTTGAATCAATTATCTTCAAAACTGAAGGAGATACGGGGGGTGTACCATGATCCTGTTACACCCGGTATAGTCATTTATTAACAGTATCGAGTTCGCTGCTAGCAGATTTTGCTTTTATCAGCGATGTTCAGCTTCTGCAATTAATATTTAGTCTTCTATTAGCAATTCTTAACCGTCTGAGAGCAAAATGCACTTATCTGCAAACAGTAGTCTTCTAGAAACGGTATCTAGTCTTGTACCAGTAATATTTTGTCTTGTACAAACAATAAGTAGTCTTCTGCAAACGCTATCTAGTCATCTCCCAGCAGTATTAAGTGTTCTGAACCCTATCTAATTCTCTGCTAGCAGATTTTATTCAATTATCTCTTACTTGAGCTATTTCATTATTTAGATGTTTTCCCATATCGAGAATTTACCGTAATAAATTAATATGTTGATGTTGTATTATAATCGATTAGTATTCTCTTTATAAAAATTGAAGACTTACCCTAAGTTATTAACAACAGGAAGCAGATGACACCCTTAAACAATAAAAACAGTAACATTTCGAAAATACATTTCCATTTATTTGGTAGGTTATTCTGGAAAATGATAATTTTCACAGATGAGACTAAACTCAATATAAAAATATCAATGGGACGAGTAAGAATTTGACGAGAGAAAAACAAGAGCCTGTATCCACATAATCTAATACCTACGTTCAAGTGTGGTGGAAGTTTGGTGATGATATGGGGATGTTTTTCAGCGGCAGGAGTCCGGACTTTTCATTTTATAGATGGAATATTATCTGCAAAACGGGTTTAAGCCTTCTGTTAATAGTAGTCTTCTAGAAACAGTGTCTAGTCTTCTACCAGCAGTATTTTGTCATGCAAACTATAAGTAGTTTTCTGCAAACGTTATCTACTCATTTCTTAAGCAGTATCTAGTTCGCTGCTAGCAGAATTTTGCTTTTGTCAGCAATATTCAGTTTCTGCAATTAATATTTAATCTTCTACTAGCAGTTCTTAACCCTTTGAGAGCAAAATGTACTTATCTGCAAACAGTAGTCTTCTAGAAACGGTATCTAGTCTTCTACCAGTAATATTTTGTCTTGTATAAGCAATAAATAGTCTTCTGCAAACGCTATCTAGTCTTCGATTAGTACTATCTAGTCATTTCCCAGCAGTATTAAGTGTTCTGAAAGCAGATTTTATTAATTTTTCTCTTACTTGAGCCATTTCATTCTATAGATGTTTTCCCATATCGAGAATTTACCGTAATAAATTAACGTGCTAATGTTGTATTATAATCGATTAGTATTCTCTTTGCAAAAATTGAAGACTTACCGTAAGTTATTAACAACAGGAAGCAGATGACATCCTTACACAATAAAAACAGTAACATTTCGAAAATACATTCCCATTTATTGTGCTGTCGAATACGGATTTTGCATGGATTTTTTTTTAATTTAGTGTCAAAGTGATTGCATAAGCTATAAATATATTTAAATTTATTATCTTTTTGAATAATTTATAACTAATACAATACTGTCACGTGGGTAATAACCCAATATCTTTATCAAATTTCGGTTGATACGGATTATTTAGCAATAACCAATCGGCTAAAAATAAAATCGGGTCAACCGGTTTATGTTTAACCAACTGTACTAATCCGTCTAATAGGGTTGGGTTAACATACATACTACAAAAATCGGTTACTTTAACTAATTCTTCTAAAATCGGTTCTAATGTGTGCCGGGGATAAACGTAACGGCTTTCCCGATAAGCGTCGGTTAAATTTTCGGAGCCATGCAAAGAGTCGATTAACGCCTCCAATAAACCGAATCGTACTCGCATACTCATCGGATAAAACCATTCCTCTCGGATCATTTTATCCGGACCGATCATGTTTTTCCATTTGGAGATAGCGCAAGCATCTGCTAAGGAAAGTACTAAAACGGGGCCAACAGACATACTAACTACTTGGTGGGGAAAAGCTGGACTTCCGTAGTATTGGCAAAAGAATTCGGATACTTCTTCCGGTGTGAAATGAATTACTCTCCTCTGAAACAAAAAAGTTAAAAAATGTAATAATTTTTTTTTAAGTAAAAAAAAAATTTCCGATACCGGGAATCGAACCCGAGCCTCCTGGGTGAAAGCCAGGTATCCTAGCCACTAGACCATATCGGATTGATACGAAGTTATAACAATTTGTAGGATTAATATGACGTTTTATGTTCTGATATAACGGATACCGTTGGAATGGAGTTCGGATATAACGGACAAAATAAGGCGCATCTAAGTAACCGTACCATTAGAACTAACACTAGATCTAGAACTAGAAACACTCGGGTTTAGCCGACGGTTTAAACATGCTTTCGACTTAAATGTGACTGATATAGATCAAAATTATAAGATTATTGTCAGAACTCTAAGGAATGAATTAACAATTGTCCATAACATATCAAATCCATGTCAAACATAAACATAATATCATACCTATTCCAGATATGAATAAGGAACATATCAGAACGTTCTCAAATATGACTTATACAGATCAGAACTATAAGATTATTGTCAGAATTCTCAAAAATGTTTTAAAGTTGTCCTCAATATATTAAACCATGTCGAACATCTTAGTATAATGATATTGGTATCAATAAAAATATCCATGTCAAATGGTATATCATTAGAATCGTTGAGAAAAGGCCTTTTTTATAAAGTCATGGTCAACTATGGTCCATTAGAAAAATTACAAATTTGTGTCATAACTCAAAAATTATTGCTTAAATAAAAAAAAACAGTTAGACTGCTTTATTAAACATGTATTACTCTACAGATTCTTCCATTACATATTTTTCCTAAAATCAATAATAGCGGAGCCATAGGTATCTAACGATATAACAAAAAAACGGTTTTTTCGAGATATCTAGTTAGCCATGCATTTTATCCAAAAAACAAAAAGCTCATTAAATTGAGTTCATGAAACTGCAATTCTTTCCCTATTTAATAGTTTCTCTATCTCCGCTAGTTTTCAAGATCTCGATACTAAACATGGAAAAAAACTCACCCTGTATAATCAATGTATCAGAACTATGTCACATATGTCAAAACAGAAATACATCAGATTATGTCAAAATTAGCAAAGATGTATCAAAACTATGTATAACATAAAGATAACGTCAGATATTTGCAAGATATGAATTTGGAACATATCAGAACGTTCTCAAATGCGACTGAAATAGATCAGTACTATAAGATTATTGCCAGCATTCTGAGAAATGTATTAAAATTGTCCACAATATGTCAAAACTGTATCAAACATCGCAGTATGCAAAAACCATATTGATTTGTAGTATAGTTATATAATCAGTGTATCAGAATTATGTCATATATGTCAGAAATACATCAGATTATGTCAAAATTATCAAAGATGTATCAAAACTATGTCTAACATAAACATAACGTCAGATATATGCAAGATATGAATTTGGAACACATCAGAACGTTCTTAAATGTGACTGATATAGATCAGAACTATAAAATTTTTACCAGCAGTCTGAGGAATGTATTAAAATTGTCCAGAATATATCAAAACTATGCCAAACATCTCAGTATGCAAGAACTACATTGATTTATAGTATAGATTATAACATAATCAATGTATCAGAACTATGTCATATATGTCAGAAATACATCAGATTATGTCAAAATTATTAAAGATGTATCAAAACTATGTCTAACATAAACATAACGTCAGATATATGCAAAATATGATTTTGGAACACATCAAAACGTTATCAAATGTGACTGATATAGATCAGAATTATAAGATTAATGCCAGCATTGAAATATATTAAAATTGTCCACAATATGTCGAAACTATATCAAACATCTCAGTATGCAAAAACCATATTGATTTGTAGTATAGTTATATAATCAGTGTATCAGAACTATGTCATATATGTCAGAAATACATGAGATATATGTCAAAATTACCAAGAGAATGTCAAAGTTATCAAGGATGTATCAAAACTACGTCTAATATAAACATAACATTAGATCTATACAAGATATGACTTTGGAACACATCAGAACGTTCTCAAATGTGACTGATATAGATCAGAACTATAAGATTAATACCAGCATTGTGAGGAATGTATTAAAATTGTCCACAATATGTCAAAACTATGACAAACATCTCAGTATGCAAAAACCATATTGATTTGTAGTATAGTTATATAATCAGTGTATCAGAACTATGCCATATATGTCAGAAATACATCAAATATATGTCAAAATTTCCAAGAGAATGTCAAAGTTATCAAGGATGTATCAAAATTATGTCCAACATAAACATAACGTTAGATCTATACAAAATATGACTTTGGAACACATCAGAACGTTCTCAAATGTGACTAATATAGATCAGAATTATAAGATTAATGCCAGAATTGTGAAAAATGTATTAAAATTGTCCACAATATTATACGTCGAAACTATGTCACACATCTCAGTATGCAAAAACCATATTGATTTGTGGTAGTTTTATACTCCTAATGCCGTACTCTAAAGACGGCTAAACCAGAATGATTCTTGTTGTAGGTCTAGTGTTAGTTCTAGTTTAAATTATTATTCAGCGCTAGATTGTTGTATATTTTTATTGAAAAGTGGAACTAACACTAGACTTAGAACTAGAAGCAATTGGATTTAGCAAAATCTAGAACACAACTTCCAGTTAACCTAATGATGAAAACATATTACAAAGACGGCTTATGTCATGGAAATGGAAATCATGTACGGCAGTACAAGAAATTACAAGATTTTAGCTAGACATCAGATACTACGGTTAGCAGAGATAATATTGCAATGGATCTATGGACCTAAAATTTTCAGTGTTATTAGTTGTGCATTATCAGTGCAACTGCCAGTTATGAGTGCTACTATGTGCCTTCTAATAACAGATGCAATAAGCCCAATTTGAAATAAACCGCATACTAAGAAACGTTATTTACGAAAGTCTGGATTAACTCGATAAAATTATTCTTCACGGCCAAAATCAAAAACACGCTTGTGGCAGTATGGAATGATGAAAACCAATGTTGTTCGGCAAATACGAAAAATGTCTCAAAGTACTCCAAAATTACCAACACTAACGTGTTCGGCCGATGACGACGATCTTTTAATCGAGTTTGTGCACAAGTACGTAATGATATAGGAGTGAAGAAATTTTGAAAATTGCGTTCATTATGTCGAAGCATATTTAGACGTTCTGATTTTGCTGAGACGGTAGACATCATGTAATATTTCTGCCTTGAAATAGGCTTCACCATATGCCTACATAAACAAAATCAGCTAATAGATGAGGCAGCAAAACATCAGAATACTTTTCACCAACGCACATAGGGGTATTTGATATGTAAAGTTGGCCAAAACTCAAATTTATTAATTACCGCACAAATGAGCGGTAATTGAGCTTGAGCACCACTAGCAATTTAGCTGCTTCCAATATTTTAAAAGGTATTACGAAATCGTCAACGAGGGCAAGCAAATTTCGCAAATGCCTTACTAAAAGTACATCATATACCACAACTATCACCTACAGAAGCGTTATCTATGTTTGTGAGAAACATAATGTGTTATCAATATTGTGAGAAAAGTTGACAAACAGCGTTTTCCGTGTTACTCACTATCCAAAACCTGAGGCATTTCGAGTAACATTTACATGTGCTGAGTTGAAATTGCAAGATATACTGGACCACACTTATATATCGTTTATACTAGGATCTGGACGAAGTCTTTGAACGATGCAGTAAACAAGAATGATCTCTGATGCAAATATCTACCAATGGCCCTCTGTTTCACTTAGATTAAGAACTAAAGAGGGCAAAATATTGTGGCAAAATCCAATGCTATCTTTCCACCGATATTGTAGGCCGATAAGAATGAGGTTTATTCATGAAACGAAGCATGTTGCCAAAGATGAAATCATATATGTAGAACATCAAGTAAATTAACTACAAAAAAGTAAAGTACCTTTGAAAAGAAGGCCTGATCTCGAAATTGGATACAAACTATTATTTACTATGGTCTATGGCAGAAATTCATCTAGAAGATTTTTCCAAGATCCTTAATCGACAAACGAAATTACTGGAGTTGATGAAACCTTAATTTACAGATTGAAGATTATATTGGAAGCAATATCAAGTGGACATGAGATTAATGTCGCTAAATTTGAAATATATGTATACGAAACAGCTCAGTTGTATATTACTTTATACAGCTGGCATCCGATGACACCAACCATGCATAAAATTTTAGTGCATGATGCTAAATTAATGCCAGTATGCCGATTGGGCAACTATAAGAGGAGGCTGCTGGAACCAGAAACAGAAACTTTCGTACAGAGAGGCAAGGATTCGCAAGAAAATTTTCCCGAGAGGCGTGCAATAGAGATGATATACATAGATTACTGTTGAGCTCTGATCCTCTTATTACGTGCGGCTAAACTCGAATGATTCTAGTTCTAGGTCTTGTGTTAGTTCTAACGATAGTGCTAGCGCAAAACTAGAACTAATACTATACCTAGAACTAGAATCATTCTGATTTAGCCGTCTTTAGAGACGTGCGGCTAAACCCAAATGATTCTAGTTTTAGGTATAGTGTTAGTTTTACGTAGTAACACTGCTAGTGTAAAACTAGAAATGCAATACTAAAACTAACACTAGACCGAGAACTAGAAACATTCGGATTTAGCCGCACGTCTCTCAAGACGGCTAAACCCGAATGATTCTAGTTCTAGATCTTGTGTTAGTTCTAATGATAGTGCTAGAGTAAAACTAGAACTAACACTAGACATAGAACTAGAAATATAGAACAGAAACTTTCTAGTACTAGGTCTAGTGTTAGTTCTAGTTTTAGTTCAATAAAAATATGCAACATAATGATATTTTATGCTAACTAGCGCTACCTACCAGCCGTCTTAAGAGAGGTATGGCAAATCAGAATGTTTCTAGTTCTATATTAAGTGTTAATTCTAGTGTTAGTGTTAGTACTTACAGCTATGTACGAAAATCCCGCATTTGTAATCGCTCTAAGTACAACATCTTGATAAACCATAGCTTCCGGTTTAACGATAGCAATCGTTCTTTGTAAATGTGGTTCAACACAACTTATCGTTGATGAACTAATACTTGATATACTAATTGGTAGATATTTTGGTTTTGGTTCGATTAATTTTAAATAATCAACATCACCTTCGTATACGGATCTCGGAGATAACGGAGATACCGGTGATAAATAATGAATGGTATCTAACATGGTTGATCCGGTAATATCGGAGTCTGTTGGACGTTGTTTTGATTCAGTAGTCACATCGGGAACCTAAAAAAGAATTGTTATTTTGGTTAAAATTAATGATTATCATGTTATTACTGTATCTTGATCGGCGTCTAAAACGGAGTCGGATACATTCGCAAAACAATCTGGGGCTATATCGTTTGGGCAAAGAGGTTTTAAATCGCCAACGACATCGCTTGGAATTGAAGCTCTATCAGCCATTTTTTTAAATTAGGATTTATAAATAAACGAAAAAGTGTTGAATTTTGTAAAAAAATTGTCAAATTTGATAAACGACGTTTTTAAATTATTTATGTCAATTAACAAAAATATATGTTTCACTTTTTATTACCAAAGTAGCTACTTAAAAAGTTTACATTAAAAAGAAATAAGTTTTCATTGACACTCTTCAATGATAATTCCACCGCTCGTTGCACTTGGGCAACTTTGATAAACTTTATCTCCATTTACTTCATTATTACCGATATTATCAGTTACATTAAATACTTTACAACTTTTTACGCAATCCCGTCTTCGCGTATTCGTCATTTTCTCTCCTAATCGTTTTGAGCATCTACATCGTTTATTCTTGATCGATTCTTCATCTCTCTTCGATTTCTTCTTTTTCTTTAATTTTAAGCTTTCCGACGTCGAACTTGAGTCTTTTTTCATAGTGGTGTTACGTTTACATTTATATGTACATGGAGATGTTGGTGATTTGGTATCATTAGTATCATTACTTTGTTTGTTTGGCATCATAGGTGGTGGTGGTAAAAATGGCGACATTGGAAATGGTGGTGGTGGATAAGGTGGTAATGGTGGTATTAAACAACTACAAACACAAGGTTTTGACGAAAAGTTTGATGGGAAAGCATTCGATTTTGATTGGGTCTTATCTCCATTTGTTTTCATTTGACGTAAAGTTGATATTTTTGATTTTATGTCGATTAAAGCTGATTTAATTGGTTCCATTTCATCTTGACAGGTCTGTAGGGCTTCCATTATTTGTGCCCCTTTACTTGAATTATTGTTTTGTTTTGGCAATTCTTTTGAAGAAGTCTTTTTTGATTTCTTTTTCTTCTTTCCAGTTTCAAAACATGCGCAAGTATTTACTGGTTGTTGTGTTTTATTGCTTGATGGTGCACGATTTGGACATGGAACCATTTCATTTTTATCAAATTTCACTAAAGCTCTTGAATTGGGATCATTATTATTCAACTCATCGCCATGTTTTAGCGGGCAAGTTTGGGTATCACAACCTTTCGTTTTCTTTCGAATTGATCCCTTAATTTTGATATTTCTTGGAATTATAATTTCATCCCATGGTATTTCAGTATATGGGCCACATTCTGTGTCACAATCATCTGGAAAATGCTTGTACCATCCATCAACGTAAGGTTCATGATTGGCAAAACAGGGATTATCATAAGTCATTCTTAATGCTTTTAAATTTGAACAATCCTCTTCTTGTAAACAAAGACATTTTTTAAATGGAATACATTCATCTTCTTCTTCTACTTTTGGTGGGGCTTCATCTTCTTCTGGGGCTTCCTCTTCTTCTTGGGCTTCACCATCTTCTGCGGCTTCGCCTTCTGCTGGGGGTTCACCTTCTTCTGGGGGTTCACCATCACCTGCTTCTTCACCTTCAACAAATTCTTCTGGCGCATCTTCTTCTTCTCCTGCTTGTTCCGCTTCTTTTCGCATTCGCATAGCTTCTTTTTCGGTGTTTGTGCATTTACAAGCTCCAATGTCATCGGGAACTTGAACTTGTTCAGATACATCTTGTTCGATAACATCTTTTTTGTTTCTCCAACATTGACAAGGACCCTAAAAATAAATCATCAAAACAGGAAATTCAATAATTATTTCTTACCTTTTTACGAAATGGTTTTTCTTTTCTGGAAACGATTTGGAGAGTACCCGGTGGTGGTAAACTAAACTCCAACCAAGGTATTTCAATGCGACCTTCACATCGATCGGTTTCGACTTGAACTTCAGGCAATGAAGGAATAGATTCGCTCGGTTTTAAGTCATCCTCAAAATCGGAGTCTTCGTAAATCAGGGCGAGATAATGTTCTGTGTAATCAGGTTCTTTATCGACGATCATTTCGTGCATGTCCGACATTGATTCATTCGATTTCACCGCTGACGGATCAAAACCCTCTTGACAATCACATTCTCTAAAATCTTCTGTGGCCATTTTTATATTTCTTTATAAAAAATTAAAAGTAAAAAGAATTGATTAAAATAAAGACAGAAAAAAATAAGTTGATCAAGACATCATATTGGAACTTTTTGATACAATTGTGATCAAATTAATGATATAGAATAGCTAAGTGGAAAGAATCCGAAACAATGTTAAATGTTAAACAATGTTAAACAAACCTAAAAATCGCAGAAATAATGCAAGAACTAAGCAGATACATACAAAATAAAGAAAAGGAAAGTAGTCCAAATACAAACAAAATGGAAATGAATTCATAATAAGCCAGAAGAAGCCAAAACACTATCGCTGCCAAATTGAAGCTGTCAAGCAAACATGTAAAAACTCAGAACGATGCCAAAAAATAAAAGAAATGCTTGGAAATAAGTCAAGAAAAGCCATATTATAGAGATTTCTACAAGTATTTGGTACTCTAAGAGTTCTGGGACAAGACAGATACAATAAGATAAAGAGTACAGCTAGATCAAAGAAAAAAATTGTGCAGGATATTCACGTTACACTTTGATCATGGATTTGAATTTAGGAAGCCACAGTCAACCTTCCTCTGTACCGTCAACAAATCGACTGGCGTGGGTTATCATGTTACGAAAACGTGGAGTTTTCCTTTTATTTGGTGAAAATTTTACATTTCTATTTTGATTTGTTGCTTATCTGTGACTGGTCAAAACTGCACCATGACTTTATAAACACACTGCATAATTATACATAGGATAACAACCCTTGTAAAATTAAGATTCCATGGGAGGTATTGAATGGAAATAGGGAGGAAGGAGATGAAGGGAATATACTTATACGGGTGCAAGGGGGGCGTCCGTGACAGATTATGTGATAGTGGACCAAGGAATATGAGAGACGGTAGGAGATAGGGTGGATTCGGATCACCAATCGTTACAGGTGCAGTTGAAGTAAAATTTGTTAAGACAGATTGGTCAGGAGGGGATAAAACGCTACAGAGGAAATTTGACGAGCTGGCGACAAAGAGTGGAAGAAGTCATGGGACTGGAAGATTTGATGGAGGTGGTGAATGACGCGTTACCGAGGAGGGAGTGCTCGCGGCGGGGACGCATTCTGGGAAGGAACAAATGGTGGGATGGAGAATGCAGGGAGGCAAGGAGGAGATTGAAGCAGTGCCGGAGAGGTTCATTTATAAGGAGGCAAGAAGAAGGTACAAAGAAGTATGTGGGACAAAGCACAGGGAGTTGAGGTTCAGGGAGGTAGCAAAAGGCGAAAGGAGGAGGTGAGTAACGATATGCAGATGGCGGAAGGGAGGAGTCAGTTGATGAATTTGTTGGGAGAGGTAAAAGATAGGCTGGCGGTCGAGGAGGAGGAAACGACTGAGGGGGGTGACGCGATTACGGAGGAAGAGTTGTCAACAGTTTTGAGGGAGTTGAGGAGGGGAAAGTCATCGGTGGAGGGTTCGAGGCGACAGGAGAGGTGAGAGGGAAGCTGTTGGAGACGTTGAACAATGTATGGAGGGGGAAAGGTTTCCGAATGGTTGGAGGATGGGTATACTATGTACAGTGCACAAAAAAGTATGTAAGAGAGCAGTGGAGAGCTATAGGGGAATCAGCATACTCAACTCCTCATATCAGATTTATGCGAAGATACTGCTGGGAAGATAGGAGAAAGAGATTAATATGTTGCTGGATAGAGAGGCAGGTTTTAGGAATGGTAGAGGGGCGATCGATAACGTTTACATCTTAAAACATTCGATGGATGTTTTATGGAGATGGAACGACAGCTAGAGTAAAGCTTAGGTCACACGTAACGAGTACAGTGGCGAGACAGTAAAATGACACTAGGCCGAGAGAGTGGCGTGGCGTTCGGTCCAGTAAATAGAACAGGGTCCGAGTGACAGTCTCGCCCTGATATACTTTTCCACATCCAGATTGGTTTTTATGACAGTCATAAATAAAAGCCGGAGTGATTTCTGCCCGCTCGAGTACCTGAAAAGATTTATGACAGTCAATCAAGAATAGGGTCGAACTTAAATTGTTGTAAACTAAAATTTTATAAAAAACCAAAGTTTAGTTATAACAACTAAAATTATATTACTACTTATTATACTACGTCGAGCGTTCGCCCGAGCACTCGGTAAAGCCTAGGTCACACGTAATGAGTACACTGTCTCGCCACTGTACTCGCTACGTGTGATCTAGGCTTTAGAATAGGGAAAGCGATGAGCAAACCGTTTTGGACAGAGGTGTCCATTGAGCCCCAGCCTTTTTGACTTGTATACGACCAATTTGGAAGGAAGGCTGGAGAAGGAGCAAATGGGAGGAGCGGTGGTGGGAGGAAGAAAGGTTCACGTGCTAGCGTACGTGGATGACATGGTGGTTGTGGCGAAGCATGCGGCGGAAATGAGAGGGATAGTAAGACACTTGGAGAGGTATTTCAGGGCGAAGGAGTTGGAGGTGAATATAGCAAAGACAAAGATGATGAAGTTCTGCAAAGGGGAGAACTTCAGAAGAACTTCGGGGCAGAACATCGAAAGGGGAGGAATAGAGATAGGAGGGGAGAGAGATTGAGGAGGTGAGAGAATTCACGTATCTAGGATACAGGTTCAGAGAGCATGTGAGGGAGATGGCTAAATGAGCAAATAAGGTGATGGGGCAGGTTTGGAGATGGAGTGAGAGAGTGTTTGGAAGGGGCATCTGAAAGATAAAGATTATGTTTGATGGGTTGGTGAGCAGGATGGCAAGATATTCTGCAGGACGTACAGAATTGGTACTGGAGGTGCGTTCTGGGTCTGGCAAGGGAAACACCGGGGTATATTGTGAGGGAGGAAGTGAAGGTGGATGAAATGAGAGTGGAGGCAGGCAGAAGAGCAGTTAATTATGAGGAAATGGTAGATAGAAGACCATACTGCGGGATCCTGGAGGAGTGTTGGAAGGAAGTTAGCGAAGGGAAGATTAGATATGGTATTATAGGAGGAATAATTACAAAAGGACGGGTTATTCGGAGGTAGAGATAAATAACAGAAGGAGGGAAGGGGTGATCATATTGAGGAGGTAAGCTACAGGGTTAGCGACGTCCAGATGACGATAGAGGAAGTTGAATTTGGTTTGTCATATACAAGTATTGTAATGAAAAAGATTGCAAACTTTTAGTTGACGATAAACTCTTATATACAGAGTGTCCCGAAACTCAACATCAAGCGGGCACCGGGTGAGAGGCCAACCCATACCTGTTCTGGTAAATATAAGAAAAAAATTCCATGTCTCTTAGTTAAGTGGTAATACACATATTTTTGAAAATGTTAAAAATCGTTCCCATATCATATCTTTAGGTTTATTACAAGGACAGTAGAATCTACTGTCCTTGGGTTTATTAGATTTTTTTAATAATGTATTTCTTGTGAACCATGCTACTATAGAAATCACAAATTAAACAACAAAAGTCATTAGTTTTGCAAAAAGAAACTATTAATTTGATCGAGTTTAGGTTAAAAGAATTTTTGTCTATTAAGTTTGACACACGATTTCTAAAAAAAGGAGTGGTATAACACCCTTGGCAAGTTATTTTAAAAGATGTCCTGTTTAGTCAACTTTCCAAAATGGTACAACACTTACCATTTTTGTTTTCATAAAAAATATTATTGCCTGTTTTTCTGCAAAAAACACGTTATTTAAAAAATTCATACTTTCGTATGCTATTTGTATTTACTCTTTATTTCCTCTTAACTTTGTTAGAAGATGTGCCAGTTAATATCTACGAACTACAAAAATGTGGTTTCAACAAGATAGTTGCCCTTATGTCTTGCAAAAGGACTGTTTCAAACAAGGTTAACCTAAAGACAAAATTAAACAAATACAAATATTATTATAGCATTATTTTCTTAAAACTAAAGCAAATGCTGAAATTGTTTGCCGTCGGCACTAATACAAACTCTGCATAGTCGCAGAAAAGATCTTTTTACTAGTTGTACAAATCTCTTTGCAGTTTAAAAGGAATGTATTTCTCCATAATTCTTCGGGAATTTTAGTTAATGAAAAACACAAAAAATGTGTGAAAAATTAATTAATAAACACTAATTCTTCACTGTGTTTTTCATTAACTCTTTGCAGTTATTTCTTCTGCTGCTGTATAAATATTGTGGCAGAGTTCGGCAAGTTTTTCAATCAGTTTTTAAAACACTGTTTATTTCATGCAATGCTAATAACAAAATTAAGGGGATTTATGCCCAGAGAATGAGGAGGCCACGTAATGGAATCAATCCATCTTTCTGGCTATACTGTATGCAATACCGTATAGGACAAGCATAATTAGCTGGGCAACCATCTTGTTGAAACCACATTTCTCTGTAGATATTGAGTGGCACATCTTCTAACACATCTGTTAAATTATTTTGGAGGAAATACAAATAACATACGAAAGTATGAATTTTTTAAATAACGCGTTTTTTGCAGAAAAACAAGCAATATTTTTTAGGAAAAGAACTATGGCAAGTGTTGTAACATAACGTTTTGGAATCTTGACTAAACAGGCCATTTTTTAAAATAACTTGCCAAGGGTGTTGTACTATTCCTTTCATAAATTCTTTCAACCTTAACTCAATCAAACTAATCCTTTTTTTTGCAAAACTAACGACTTTTGTTGTTTGATTTGTGACTGCTATAGTAGCATGGTTCATAAGGAATACATTATTAAAAAAATCACTATTAAATTGCGAACATTTCTGACCGAAATACCTAAAGATATGATATACGGAAACGACTTTTAACATTTTCAAAAATATGTCTATTACCACTTAACTAAGAGATATAGGTATGAGTTGGCCTCCCACCCGGCGCCCGCTTGACGTTGAGTTTCGGGACACCTGTATATATACAAACAAAAAAAATAATTTCTATTATTTTAAATTTAATATATTATTAAAAATTGGATAGAATCAATACAATTAAACATAATCAAACGAAATAGAATAAACCAAAACAAATGTTTAAATAAAATTTTTTGTTTTTAAGTATTTATACAAATCGTTTTTTAATAACTTTATCCACGGAACTTTTAGCGTAAATCATCAATTTATAATAATACATCACCATTCTTAAATAATATTCAACTTTTTCGAAATTTTTAAACAAAATCTTATCAAGTTTTCCATTTTTCGCATTTTCCAAATTTTTATTCGGATTTTTCGCATATTTTAAGCCGCAGGTATCCTCGTATAGATCGATTTTGTTATCCCCGGCCATTTCATTAATCGATTGAATAAGACCAAAAAATTCCGTTATACTCCTTTTCGTCAAATCAATTCCTTGTTGTATCGCAATATCGTATTGTTGACTTTTATGTTGTATTGGATCGGAAAAACGAATATCTTCGCTTGGAGTTATTGGTTTTGTCGGTTTTAATAATTCTTCGATCGGTAGCTTTTTTGATATAAGATCTAAAGGTACCGGATCGGTTTGAGTGAGTTGATCGAGAAATAAAAGATCTTTTGTTGGTTTTTGTATTTTTTTCTTTTTGTTAGAAGATTTTTCGGTTTCTTTTTGATTTTTATGCAAAATTTCGCGGTTTTTATCTAAAATTTGTTGGTTTTTATTAAAAACTTGTTGCATTTTATTTAAAATTTGCGCTTTATCCATTATTTCGGTGTCTTTATCAGAAAAATCGGCTTTTGAAGCTGTGCTTAGAAGTTTATGGTTATGGTAAACAACGATTTCATTTTTATTCTTTTGATTGGTATTGTTATCCCCCTTAATAATATCCATTTTATTAAATACTCTTTGTTCTTTATCGAATACTTCAACCACTTCGTTGATATTTTCTGATTTTTGATTATTCTCAAGTATTTCTTTATCGAAAGCTTCTTGTAATTTAGTAAATATTTCTGTGTTATCCCCAAATATTTCTTGTTTATCGACAAAAATGTCAATTTTTAATTGATTTTCGGGTTTATTTATAATGCGATCAAATACTGCATGTCCTTGATTGAAAAGTTGTTGTAATTTATTAAAAATTTCTTTTTTATCTAAATTATCTGGTTTGTTTTCAAATATTTCGTTACATTTATCGTAAATTTGTTGTTGTTTATCAAAAACATCTGGGTTTTCATAAAAACTTTCTTGTTTTTTATCCAAATCTTCATTGTTTTTGTTATCATTGTTATTAAAACCCAAATTTAATTGTTTCTCATCAAACACTTCATTTTGTTCACCAAATAACTCCATTTTTAAAGCTTCTTTATCGTTTACATTTTCTTCCTTTTTATCCAAAATTGGTAAACGCTTATCGAAAACTTCAACTATTTTATCAAACATATTCGTTTTATATAATATTTCGCGATCTTTATCAACAATTTCACGAACACTTTCTTCTTTTTCTTCTTCTTCTTTTTTTTCTTTTTCATGAAATTTTAATAAAACATCACCAACTAAATCCGTATTTGTACAGCTACTTTTAACCTTTTTCACGCTAGATTTTAACGTTTTCTTCTTGTTATCTTCATTTAAATCGATTTCAACATCAGTTTTTTTAAATTTAGTATGATTTGATTTTTTTTCTTTAATTTCCTTTTTTTCACTAAAAAATTCCGACAAATAGAGTCTTCTCGATTGAATTAAATGATCCAAAAATTCGTTGTAATTTTCCTCTTTACTTTCAATTTGATGCACAACGTTTGAACCTTTCAAAACTTTTTTTGTATCGCTCGATTCGTTTTTATAAAGAGGAATCAAAGATTTTAATGTGAAACTTCCTTTGCTTTTTAATTTTGTTGTTGATTGTTTAGAAGGTATTGTATTTTTAAGCGAAGCAGATGATTTTTTATTCGCTGATAATGTTTTCGGCGTTTTGGGTAATTTTTTATCATTTTTTTTTGGTAAATTTATTATCGACATATTTGATAATTTTTTATCCGATCTTCTTATGGTATTAATTGATGGGTTTACATCGGAATTTGATGACTCTTCTAAAGTTGAAAGTGATGAATTTCTTCCTAAAATTATCTTCTTTGTTAAAGCAGTGGAGATATCATTTTTAAAGCCGGCGACGATTTTATCTAATTTTTGAATGCTTTTACTCATTTCGTTGATGCGTTTACTTTCAAGATTTGATTTTTTCAGTTTTAATGTTTTTCCTTTATTATAATCATCACTTTTATATTTTACGTCGAATTTAGTATTAAATTTTGGGTCAAAATTATAATTAAATACTGGCTCCATTTGTTCCTTAAATTTTTGTTTAATTTTTGGATTAAATTTAGAATTAATTTTTGGATCAAATTTAGAATTAATTTTTGGATCAAATTTAGAATTAATTTTTGGATCAAATTTAGAATTATTTTTTGGATCAAATTTTTGTTCAAATTTGTGATAATTTTTTTCATTATTATACAACACTTTCGTTTTACTTTTATTTATTGGAGACGACCTAACGTTTTCCTTCTTTTCCAAACCTACCAATCATAACAATTTCATTCAAAAAAATTTAAAACATAAATAATTTTTTAACCTGTTAAATCGTAATCCGACAGAATCTTGCTTTTTTTAACTTGAAAGCTTGAATTTCCCAGTAAGCATCTTGCCAAAACATCTCCTAAATCCGTAGATTTTCCAAAAGTTCTCGAAGAAATATTTTTTGTTATACTTTTCGTTGAACTTTTTGTGTTTATATTATTTTTCGTTATGACATTTTTTTTCTTGATTGATGGCAAGTTTTTGGTGCTTTCTTTTCCCTGAGATTCGCTTAAATTTAAATTCGAAGTTTTCTTTGGCATTTCTTTTTTGGTACATTTGTTGAATTGTTTGGATGATATTTATTTGGTGGTGAGAAGTTGAGGTCTGGTGAAGAAGAAAAACGTAAGGTTTTCTTCATTTTTTTTTAAGTTAAATCATAAAGCTCTAAATACCTTTTTTATAGAAATCCAAAATTTGTTTGTAAAAATCTTCCACTAAAATTTTGATCTTTAAAGAATTTCTTCATGACAATTTAAATGCCAAATTTTACAATAATAATTTATTAACTTTCTAGATTGTCAAAAAGTTTTTCTTTTGTCAGAAAATTTTTTTAATTTGATATTAATTCCTTCCCCTCAACCACATTCGAACTTATAACCACTATTAGAAAAATATTTAAAAAAAAGAGAATTGAGAGAGATCATTACAAATTCAAAAGAATTCTTATTAAGAAAAGAAATACAGGATATAATAACTACGAGTTGGTCTTGGATAAAATTATGGAGTCAATAAGTGATGAAGATGCTAAGGTTATATGCTATGATGATGCAATAGCAATTATGAAATTAAGCTATAAAAGCAGAAATTTGTTGTGAAGAATAGAGAGAAGCAACACAAGAAAGATGAGACAACGAGGTGCTGACGTTCTCATTGATACCAGTGAGGCATAGAAGATACTGCTCATAGATATAGGGAAGTGTTGGAAGTTGGAAAGTGGCGCATAAGACATAATTTCAAGCTCTACTCAACATACAGAGAGCCTGAAGGTGTAGCTTTTATAAAGATCTGTTGCCTGAGCTGGATTGCTCACGTCCAGAGATTGAAAAACGATGACACCTCCAAGAGAATATCAACCCAACCCAACCAAACCCTTTTTTTAATTTTCTTTATACAGGAGGAAAAAGCTGTAGCAGCCCACCTGGCTTAACGCCTAAGTGAGGGGCTCGCACCCTCTAAAAAACCTCCTGTAGATCTCCGTAGGCATGCCGGAAATACTGTCTCTCAAACCTCTTCTTCTCCTTCATCCTATGTCTTGTCTTGTTTATCCTCTCCTCTGCCATTTCTCATCTTCCGCAGTCGTTCAAGTAGAAAAAGAAATTTTTCACTTTTTTTGAAAATATCTATATTTTTTACATATCCGGTCGAGGAAATAATCCCCCCCCACTTTTTGAAACTTATTAATTATTTCTACATGTCCGGACCAGAAGGGCAAACCTCCTCTCGCTCCTCTTCTTTCCAATTCTTGTTATTTCCATCCTCTTCCTTATCATCACTGTTCCGGACGTTTTTCACCACCGTGCTTTCTCTTTACACTCCTTCATATGACTCACCCCTTTCACATATATCTCCACAGTTTCCCATTTCTCCTCGCTTTGGAGCATAGAGTCTATGGTATTTTACGGAGTTAATTCCCCCCCAATTTGGAGTTCATTTCCCTCCATATGTTTATCCATCTTGGACAATGATAAAATGCATGTTCCACATTGTCCCTCTGCCCACAATACACGCAATGATCATTTTCTGCTCTTTTATGTACTACTTACGTACTATATGTTTACTCAATAACTGTGCCATGAACTAGTTCACTTCTCCTCACTTTCTTTCCAACCACGATTTTATTTCGGGCATCAAACTTTTAGTCCAGCTCGCCTTTCCAGTATCGTTCTGTCATCTTTCTCACCACACTGTCTTGATCTGTTCCTCCACCTCTTCCCTGTCGTCTTTACGAGCTATCCTTTTCTTAACCATTAACTCCATGGGCGGTGAGTTCCCCAATACCTGTAGTGCCTCTGTCGAGATCGTTCTGTACCCACTTATTATGCGTATCAGCATTAGTCTCTGTATTCTTGTTAGGTATTTATTAAGTTTCTTTTTCCCAAAGCCCTATACCACTTGGGTCCATATGTCGATCCCATGACCCTATTCATCGCTTGAACAGTTTTTTGAGCTTTTCTACATACAATGTGTTAATTAATTATTGTACGCAACGTCATCATTGCAAGTATGCAACCAATATCACAGTGGTACCAATATCACGCGCGATTTGCGTATTACAATACCAATACTGTGATTTAATTAAACACTGTATGTACACCCAGATACTTCACGCTGTTTTTCGATTTAATTTGGTGACCTTTTATATTTATTTATATTTGTTACATACACTGATCTATTGTGTGTGTATAGGTGTACCTGGAAACACCCGTGTTCACTCATAAGCTGGGTTAGGAAATAATTTATCTTTTCCATCTTCTTGTTATCTATGGCGTTAGTTTTGGTAATAGTCTTTTATCTCGTTTTTATGTTGGGCTTCTTCCATCAACGCATTTTTTTTTGGTCGTCAGGTCTATTGGTAGCGTGTCTCCCAGCACCAATAGGGTTTTTGTTGATATTGTCGGGTAACTCTTATTAGGACTCATCTTTGTATCCGGTGTTAACCCCGCAACCCTCACCAGGGTGCTGTTGGGCCCACGCCATTGTTCACCCTAGCCACCCTTGGGGTTAAAAGAAGGGTAAGGGCAAAAAGAAGACAGTTCCAACCGAACAGCGACATCAGTATCAGTAGAAGATCAGAATACCGCCAGAAGATTCGAAGATCACGGCGCCTACCTGCGGTGCTCTTCGTCCACCATCATCGCCGTACCCTCATGTATTAGTATATAATCCTTGTAAATATCCCTTCTATATAACTTGTAAATAAACATATTCAAAAACTAACCGTCCGCTTTTAACAACAACGCCCACGGTAACACCGGGTAAGCTTTTCCAGAACCGTATAAGACTTGGGAGTGGATCACTGATCCAATCATCTTCCTTCTTTCGACGCTCTGCCCATAAGTGGAGCCCATAATACTATTTAGGCCATAACTGTCCTTTGTGTCTTATTTGTCACATATTCCACGTGATCCTGATATTTTATGGACCTTTTTGATTCTACTTTGATGTTTATCCTAGCTTCACATTCACATCTTCTGCTTTTTAGTATACTATATAATTTTATTGTTTTTGATATTTACAATTTTCCCCTTAATACATTCTAATATATATTATTTTCACCCTCTACCCTCTTCCTCCATTTCCATACCATCGGCCCAATCCTCCCTTCATCCATCCCTTTGTCTCCTCACCCCCACAACCATTCTCATCCATCGTTTCCCCTCTCCCCCCTCTGTCCTTCTTTCCTGTCTCTGCACATCCGACAAAATTCCCCCCAACTCCATCTCCTTCTCCAGTCTTCCCAGCAGTATCTTCGCGTATACCTTGTATGCCGAGTCTAGTAGGTTAATTCCTCTGTAGCTCTCTACCCTTCCCTTATTACCCTTTTTATATACTGGGCAAATTACCCCCACTTTCCATCCCTCCGGAACCCCACCCCCTCTCCATACACTATTCATCCTCTCCAACAACTTCACTCTCACCACCCTTGATGGTTCCAACCATGCCTCGTTCTGGATGCCATCTTCCCCTGGCGCCTTTCCCTTCTTCAATCCCCTAAGCACTGCTTCCATCTCCTCTTTTGCTATCTCCTCTCCCCCATCTCCCTCATAGCCTCCCAAACCCATTAGCCTCGTTTCAACCCCTCCCAATAATCCCATAAAGTAATTCTTCCATTCTGTCATGTGTATTTCGCTGGTTATACTCTCCCTACCCTTCTTTCTCTTTTTCAGATACCTCCAGACCTCCCCTTCCATTGTTATCCCTCTAATCTTTGCCGCCGCCTTCTCCCTCAGTTCTGTTTTCTTTCTCCTGCATAACTCTCTGTATCCTCTCCTGGCCTCCCTATATCTATCCACCCCTATCTTCCTCCGTCTCCACTGCCTCAACCTCCTTCTCGCCTCCCTCTTCGCCTTCTTGCACTCGCCATCATACCAGTCGTTCCTCCCTACTCTGCCCCCCCTACGTACACACTCCCTTTTCAGTGTTGCCTCCCGCGGTACTTGGATAAGTTCTTCCAAACCATTGATCTCTTGTATCTTCTGTTGCCAAGTGTCGAGGTTTCCCCTGTAGAAAGCTACCCCTTCTTCCGACCAGTCTGACCTGATGAAGTTGCTTCCCAGTTCCGCTCGCCTTCTGCCGTCCATCCCCTTTACCTCCACCTCCAACGGTTGGTGATCTGACTCTACCGCTTCTCCCACTTTAAACCTTTCCACCCTCTCCCACATTTCCTGATCCACCAGTACATAAGCAATCACAGATGTCCCTCTCGCCCCGATGTAAGTATACTCCCCTGCTTTTTAGTATTGCGACTTCTAATTTTTTCGGGATGATATCCAAGCCCATCTCTTCCATTTTATGTGTTAGTCTGTTCAATATTGCCTCAGCAATTTATATCAGTTCTTCGATCTCCCATCCGCTCACTATCACCGCAAGGTCGTCCGCGTACGCCACCTACTTAACTCCTTCCTCTTCCTGTTCATGTTCCAGAAGCTGATTGAAAAACAAGTTCCATAGAATCGACCCCAAGATGGACCCATGGAGAAATCCGCTACTGATCTAATATATAAAGCCGTCATATTCTATAAATATTTCGCTAAGATAACTTTTGATGATGTTCAGCAGATTTTTTGACATTTACTTATTTAGTGTCTCGTCTTTTCGTCCACTGTGATTAGAAGGCATTTTCGTTTAACCTCTCCTAACACCACTTCGATTTTGACAGTTTTTCCTGTAGCTCTTCCTCTAGTCTATTCTTTATAATGATTTCATACAGTTTCCCGCAGCAGTTTAGCAGGCACAGGGATCTGTATTTCTTTGTGGCCGCCTGCTTTTCTATTAAGACTAGTCTACCGGTCTTCCAGATGTTCGGAAATATATTATTTTTTATGTGGTCATAGTACATTTTTGTCATTTTTTCAATCCATGAACTAACAGTGTCCTTGACAATGATCTTATCCATTTTTTTGCTTGTTAGTGAGGTTTTTATCTCTTCTTTAGTGACCCCTCGGCCCTCAGGTTCATTTTCTATGTCCTCCTTCCATCTGGGAACAACTTTTCAATTAGTGTCTTGACTTTTTCCTGGTCTAGTGTTACTTTAAAAATATTTTTTGTCTTTAAGTGCTTTTTTTGCTTTCTCGTATCCTCTATGTGCCTTCATTTTTTCTGATTCGTTATTGGTTTTTGCATTAGCTTTGGTTAGGGTGCGTTTGTGTTTGTTTGCTTTCTCATTGGCTTCTTTGACTGTATCATTCCACCAGTATAATTTACCCTGTCTTGATCCTGTTTTTGTCATCTTGCCGTAAGTTTCATTGCAAGTGTTTGTCGTTATTGATGTCAGCAGTTCCGACGCAAGCAAGTCTATTGCTTGTAGCTTTTTTTGGATTTTGCCTTAGTATTTATCTTCGCTTTCTATCCCTCTGTGTTCCTCACAGTTCCTCACACTTTTAATCAGTTTTTCGTTGCACATCGTTATGTCTATGTGAGCTTCTTGTTTTCCTCTTCTCCATGGTAGTCTATTTCCCTTGTTCACAACTATTAATCCTTTTTCTGTCATCCACTCACATAGAACTGTTCCTCGCTTTTCTTCATTGTTGGAACCCCATGCAGCGGACTTGGCATTAAAATCACCTGCTACAATGATATTCTACTTGTCTCTTCCTTTCCCTTGGTAAACCCTTCTTCTCTTGGTAACTGGCACAAAAGTACTCAGGTTCTTCTCATTACTTTCTAGTTTCCTTTGTTCCGTTTGATTTTCATTCATTGCTCGCTTTTTTGTTACTATATGTTATTTTGTATGTTTTCCTGAATTGTCCTTCGCATGCTCTTCCTTTCCTTGTGGCACTACTACTCCAGTTTTGTCATTTCTACTATCTTTCTTTCTTTCCTGTTCTTCCCTTCTCACTATGCTTCTCCTTCTCCTTTTTTTTTCTGTCATCTTACTTCTGTATAACCCAACCCAACCCAACCTAAGAGATGCACCTGTTATAGGCAACCCCAAAAGCATCTAGAGATATGGTCCAGGGTCGTTATATAAATAAATAACTTCAAGGGAATTTTACAGTATGTGATATCAAAAACGCTTATAATTTATTAAAACGTTAAGAAAAAAGTTTAATTTTTTTACTAAAATGACTTTATTTTATATCTGTCATTTTTTTAGAATCAAAATTTGAAAGAACGTTTGTCAAAATGTCACGTAAATATTTCTAAAATATTTTATTTTCTGTTTTTTTTTGGTTCAAAACCGTAAATTTATGTCTTAAAATCGGACCCCACAAAAACTGATGTCTTAAAGGTTTAAAGATTGAGCAAGAGAAACTTTTCACTCCCACGTCATGAGAATTAATTATGAGCAGTACCGAATCAGGGGGTCGCAATGTAACGATACAAACAACATTAAGAGTTGCTGAAGCTGAAGGTCACGAATTAATCGTCGTCAGCGATCGAGGCTGCCAAACTATAGCGACCTTTCATCCTGACGCCGACTTAGCTGCTATCGTTCCTTTACTGGAATACACCCCATTTAGCGAAATTGCAAATAATTCTATTAAGGTTATAGATCTACCAAAGAAGAATCAAATACAATTTGAAGAACTTGGTGAAGGTGAAGGTGAATTATCAGCAAGTCGAAAAGGGTCTAGCGAAGGTGCTTTAAAAGGTGCTTTGAAAAAATCTAATGAAACTTTTGAAGGGTTAGAAGAAGAAGATATTCAAGAAGGTACTCAAGAAGATATTCCAGAAGATATTCCAGAAGATATTCCAGAAGCTAATCCAGAAGATACTCCAGAAGGCGAAGAAATTCCAGAAGGAGAAGAAAATCCGCCTGAATAAAATTGCTAATTAAAATTTCAAAATGAGTAAAACTAAGATTAAAACGGAAACGGATTGCCAAACGGATATTACTGTTAATCCACCAATTCTCGATGAAGATCAAGTTGCTCAAGTTTGTACTCAAGTGGGATGTCAAACTTCGTTAATTTTCCAACCGGATGATTCACTAACAGTTGTTATGCCAGAATTAACAAGATATGTTTCCCATGATAAAGTATTTCAATCATTGGTTGTTGATGGAAAAATTGTTTTTGATCATCCCCATGCAGCTGTAACGACTGATGATGAAGGAGAAGGTGAAGAAGGAGATGGCGAAGATGGAGAAACTGGTTTTGTAGAAGGCCTAGAAGCAGGTGAAGGTACTGTTGATCAACCTCCAGCAGACTCTCAAAAACCAACCGGTGGAGATTTTCTTGCAAATATGTCACCAGAAGAGTTTGAAAAAAATGTTCAAAAAATCTTAGATAACACCGTGAAGAACGTTTATGAATTTATGGCAAAAATCGTAGAAATGTATGAAAAATCAAAAGACCCAGCTGTA
Source organism: Onthophagus taurus (assembly GCF_036711975.1). Classification (NCBI taxonomy): domain Eukaryota; kingdom Metazoa; phylum Arthropoda; class Insecta; order Coleoptera; family Scarabaeidae; genus Onthophagus; species Onthophagus taurus. Next base: position 5,661,641 of record NC_091968.1, on the reverse strand, counting down.
TTTGCAGAAATGTTAAGAAGACAACAAGAAGGTATATTAAGTGATGCAGATGAAGAAGAGGGTGAAGAAGAAGAATCAGAGGAAGAAATTGAAGATGAAACATCGCGAAGAAAACGTGCTTACGAATACCTTGAGAAATGTCTTAACGGGGAAATTCCCGAAGATCGTTTTGAAGTAACCGATAACGGGGATGGAACCAAGATTTATCGAATCAAAAACGAAGACGACACAGAAGTTGTACTTGAAGAAAAACTCGAAATTCGAAGCATTAAAGGAGACGAAGACGAAGATGCCGAAGCAGCACCAAAAGGTAACAAAGAAAAAAATTACTTTTTCAAACTAATTTTGTTTTGTTCCTGTTTGAAAAGACGACAACTTTGAACTTAGCGAAAAACTCATGAACATCCATAAAGGCGCATTACCCGAAGATCAATACACAGAAGTTGTAAACCCAGATGGAACAAAATCGTTTCGATTAAAAATGATCCGCGAGAAAAAATTCGAAATTGTTGAAACTGTTGATATCATTTCACCGAGAAAACCAGAAAAACGTAGAACACGTGATGATGAAGCTTTGGAGGAAGGTGAAGCTGAAGAAGGTGAAGCTGAAGAAGGTGAAGGTGTGCTAGATGAAGAAGCAATACTAGATGAGGAAGTAATACTCGAAGAAGCACCATCAGATGAAGGTGGGGATCAAATGGGAGATACCCAAAATATAAGACAACCAATCGAAATCGAATGTGAATGTGGAAAAGTCCACGACGCGGGAGCTGCTCCACCAATTTTAACAGTCGGCGATAAAAAATTAAGGTTAGAATTTAAAATGGACGGTCCGAAAAGCATAGAAGAAACATTAGACGGCATGAAAGTAAAAGCAACCATATCAAATACGAATCAAACTGCACCAGCTGATAAAACAATCGTCGTTTCATTTAATCTCGGCGATCCCAAAGATGCTGAGATACCACTTTGTAAATGTAGGGGAGGTTTACCCGATGATATTTGCAGTTGCATTTCATCCGATAATGATAAAATAATTATATGTGATTGTGATCCACCGAAAAAAGATGAATCAACTGATTGTACATGTAGTGAAGAGGATGTAGTGGTGGATACGCCGCAAAATGTGTGTTGTACTTGTGCGGTTCCGACGAGTAATCAACAAACTGCGTCGACGAAGGTTTGTAAAAATTCGTATTCTAATAAACGTCCTTATTGATCCAAATCGAAGACTTAAATCATTACGGGGATGTTATGGGTGTGTCAATATGAATCGATAAATTTCAAATTTAAATCTTAATATTAATACGGAATTTATTAGTTCATTTTGACACACCTTTGAATGTAGATGTATACAGGGTGTTTACTTTCGGGGTGTTTTCGTTAAATACATTTTTTACAACATTTGGAATTCTGGCATACACATTTCGAAGTGTGACGAAGTGTGATGAATCGAAGGAGTGACTCATGGAGTTAATTTAGGAATATTTTGTCATTTGATGATTTTCGGAAGGTAAACGATTTGTCATTTTTCATTCTTTGAAAGTCTTAGCACAAGTACTATTACAGTGGGAGTTATGGGTCCGGAGAACTAAAATGCATGCTGCCGGATGGTAGTTTACCACTCTTCATCCTGTTTAGGTAATAAAACATTATTTTAGTTCAAAAAAACTTCCGAAAATCAAAAATTAATGACAAAAATTTCTGTTTTTTTTTGTAAACATCCTGAATATATCACTTTTCAATTACTATAATTAATTACTATAATTACTGTAAATAACACATTAATATTTCAATTTTGTTTGATGCTCCAACAATAATCTGATATAATACATTACATACATTAATGATAGATGTTGAGGAAGAAATAGAAGAAGAGATAAGTTAGGGAAATTTTTCATACCATAGACGATGATGAGGAAGACCAGGGACGATGTTCAAGGATGTCAAAGACGATGTTTAACAATATTAGGGACGATAAATGTTGGGAATTTGTCTGGGCATAGAGAGATATTACGAATTATGTTGAGATGTGTCAGAAACGATGTTGAGAGATATCAGGGATAATGCATAAAGGTGTCAAGGACTATTGATGATGAGGATGCAGTTGAGAAAGACCAGGACAGTGTTGAGAGATGTTAGGGATATTGAAGGAACAATGTTGAGAAGTATCTGATTGCACATTGGGAGATATCAAATAGGAATAAGGCAAGAATCGTCTGGAGATATTTATTTATTTACTTTCATGGGACACAGCACAGGACAAACTCAATTCAAGCTATGCCACTAAAAAATGATGTAAGCGAAAAAGTGATGTAAGCGAAGATGATTATAAATATTGTGAATTATTTTATATAGAACTATTATATCAACAGCAAGTCGCCGCTGGCCGAGTCGTAAATACTGGAAAGATTGGCACGTCGAGTCGTAGTCAACATAGGCAGCATGAGATTTCCAGCATAAAGTTGTTCCACGAATATATCATATCGTAGATACCATACAAGAGTGCAGTAATTCAAAATGTTAAATACGTAGAGTTCGCCGACCCCGATTTAGTAAGAGGAGGCATCACAAATATAATTATCAACTTCGTTAGAGGTGCTCCCTCCTTCTCCCAAACAGATAAATTTATATTGAATATAAAAAGGGAGACCTCCAGGTTCTTAAAAAATTGTGATCCCTCTGATCCTCTCATTATCACGTCTGCTGACAAAGGTCACTGCACAGTTGCCATTACCAAGTCCATGTACCTCCAAAAAGCCTTGGTGCTCCTCTCTGATGAGGCTACCTATAAGAATTGGCAATTTTAACCTTCACGTTCACCATGGTGTTCTTTTTTATCCTATACCTATAAGAAGCTCCCCAGGGATCCCACAACCTCTACACAAATCAAAAATACAATAAATACATACAAAGGCTGAAAGAGCTGCAGTGTATCGATACTAGAATGGCAAAAACCCTTACTTGCCATAACGGTGTTATCCCCAAGCTTTATGGCCTTCCAAAGGTACACAAAGAAGATTGTCCTCTCAGACCGATCATCTCCTTCGTTGGCTCACCCACGTATGCCTTGTCCAAGTAGTTGCCTTCAACAACTGGACCTCTCTTAATATACAAGATTCTTATACCTTCGTAGAGGAGGTTTCCAAGATCAAGCTCCCGCTGGACCACGTTTTGGTTTCGTTGGATATGGTTTCCCTGTTCACAAATATACCTATGGACTTGGTTACCTATATTATCAGTAGAGAATGTGGATGTGGACTGTGTAGCTCCACACACTCCCATAGCAAAAAATCTCTTTATGGAGATTATCAAATTTCTGTTCACTTCTTCCACATTCTCCTTTCAGGGAGAATTCTATCAACAATTGTTTGATACTCCGATGGGCAGCCCCTTGAGCCCGATATTGTCCCAGATAGTGATGGATGATTTAATCACCAATTCAATCTCCAAATTAAATTTTGCCCTTCCCTTCATCTATAAATATGTGGATGACATTGTTTGTTCCAACCCCTCCGATGCCCTCGATGTGGTAGTTATAATGAAAGGCTTCAATTCACTATAGACAGCGAATCCTCTAAGTCTGTTCCCTTCCTAGACTACCTGGTCATTCGTTGTGATGATGGGTCGATCTGTACGGATTGGTACAGGAAAAAACAACATACGGGTAGATACATTAACTGTTATTCTAATCACCCATTACACCAAAAAACCAACACGGTTGTTGCCATGAGGGATAGAATCAGGAAGATTTGCCACCCCCGTTTTGTGGAAAAAAACCTTCAATTGTTGACCATTATGTTCTCCAACAACGATTTTCCAAGACCACTAGTGAATAGACTATTATATTCAACCCCCAGGAGACTTGACACATCTCTAACAAGTCCCCCCACAACTGAAGAGAGACCCAGTTTCTCACTTGTGCCCTTTATTCCTCAACTTATCTCTAAGTTGACCAAACTGTTGCACACGGACCATGTCAAGATAGCGAAATTTAATTATAGTCTCAGGTGCCACTTCTCTAACTTGAAGGACCCCACCCCCACAGATGTTAAATCTAATGTCATTTATAAAATTCCTTGTGGTGTATGTGCTGCTTCATACGTAGGGAGAACCTCACAATATTTGAAAAAAAGAGTCCAGCAGTACGAAGCTGACTGTTGAAATCTTTGAGTTAACAAATCGGCAGTAGTCAACCATTACATCGATACAGGCCATGGATTTGATTTCGGTGATACCTCTATTTTGTTCAAGAAAACAAATTCAGAAAACGTCTCCATAAACCAAGAGGTTGCGTCCGTTAACTGAAGAACAGACATTCAAAACCTTAGTGTTATTTACAGACATTTACTCTCTATGTGAGATATAGGACGTAGTGGTGATTTCTCTGAAATTTCGTTTTAGGGTTTTTTAGGATTCTTGGACTGCTTGAGTTTGCAGTTTCCTATATTACCTTCCTTCTTGTTTTTAATTGGTTGGCACTCCTGAATTAAGTGGAAAACTCCCACGGTTTTTCGTGATTTCTAGGTTATGCCACTCCGACTTGCACCTTGCACTGTGTATGTCGACTCCGACTTTTAACTCAGTTTGACTTCAATCAACTCCTTGCTTTCGGTGAACCTTCATCTGTGATGGGCTGTTTACACCCAGTTGTGCGCTATTTTTCATAAGTTTTAGAGGTTAACCTCAATTTTGTTGTTTCATTGAATTTTATTGTAGACTGTAATGTTCTGAAGAAAAAGCGTCTTATTCAGCACCTTGCCGATCAATCCCAGTACTAATTTTTCGAAAGCTAACATAGTACGGCAAATACTACCACACTACGTTAAATACGTACGTATAATAGAGAATCATTAATGAATTGGTGTCAGCAAAATCAGCGGCTGATCTCATGACGAATCCAAGCATACGAAAAGCCTTGCCAACCACCAAATCGACGTGCTCACTAAATAATAGGTTACTATCAAACATCACGCCCAAATCCCTTATAGAAGTAACCTCGTTCAATAAATTTCCTCCAATGATGTAGTCAAAGCGTATAGGACCAGGCTTGTATGTGTATGTAGTTTCATGTGAGGTTGGTTAAACCACAGGTGGTATAACCAAAGCACTTGGGCCCCAAGTGTCCCTTTGTACATCCCCACGGTTTACTTTGGCCATGTGTAGGTCTATTTGGAGGAGTGAAAGATGTTCGAAAATGGCATCCGATCAGTCTGATAGCGCTTCTCGCCTTGCCTTCAGCCGGGCTGGTATTCCAACGCCCAGCAATTTGCAGACGACCCCCAAGCCGTGCTGGTACTCCAACGTCCAGAAACTTGGGTGCATGGCTGAGTACCGCTCAAAGAGCGCAGACGCGCTTTCAACCCGTTTTTACGTTCACAACCTCCAACTACACATGTATCTGACGACAACCAGAGATGTTAGACAGGTTGCCGGGACCGACGGCTTAACGTCCCCTCCGAAGGACGGTAGGACCAGGCTTTTTTGTAAAAGTAATTGTAAAGCATTTGCTATAATTTATGGTGATGAAGTTTGGAAAACAATATTGAGCAAGTTCTCGCTGAAGAGCAGAACAGTCTCTGGGATTAGACACGGGTCAGGAGATCTTTAGATGATCATCTGCATACATTAAACAGCGTGTTTAAAACACTTAAATATGTTATTAATACAAATATTGAGAAGCAAAGGTCCAAGAATGCTTCCCTGAGGGACGCCTAACTCTAACCGACTGCGTCCTATCAGCCACATGGGAAGCAAACCACTGTTGAATGCTGTAGTGTAAACATAAACCAACATGTTCAATTTCTTTTAAGCAAGAGCAGATGATTAACTTTATCAAAAGCTGTACTAAAATCAGTGTATACAGAATCCACCTGACAACTATCATCAAAAAATGCAAAATGTAATTAATATATTCGAGAAGAATCCATGATGTCGAGGTTCTAAAATATTTTTTACAGTGGAAAAGTTAGGCTTGTAAATTAAGCTCTCAAGGACCTTGCCGAAAATGAGCAATAAAGAAATTGCTCTATAAGTTTCAACTAAGCTTCTACACCCAGATTTGAAAATAGGCATCATGTGGCCTGTTTGCAGATTAGCGGAAAGACACAGTCTTTCAGAAATCTATTGACCAGGATTGATAATGGTTCGCACAACAGTCTCTATTATTAGACACACGGCAGAAGCTCTTTAGATCATCTGCATACATTAAACAGTTAGCGTGTTTAAAACACTTAAAGATGTTATTAATATTAAATATTGAAAAGCAAAAGTCCGAGAATGCTTCCCCGAGGGACGCCGGACGAGACTAACACCGTCTGCGAGGAAAAATCTCTACCTTTAACCGACTGCGTCCTATCACCCTCATAGGAACCAAGCCACTGTTGAATGCTGTAGGGTAAGCCAACATGTTCAATTTTTTCTAGCAAGAGCAGATGATCAAGTTTATCAAAAGCTTTACTAAATCAGTGTATACAGAGTCCACCTGACAGTTGTCATCAAAAGAATGCAAAATGTAATTAGTATATTCGAGAAGATTGGTCTCTACGGACCGACCAGCCAAAAAATCCATGTTGTCGAGGTTCTAAAATATTTTTTACAATGGAAAAGATAGGCTTGTAATTAAGCTCTCAAGGACTTTGCCGATAATGAGCAATAAAGAAATTGCTCTATAAGTTTTAACTAAGCTTCTACACCCAGATTTGAAAATAGGCACCATAGTTGTCTGCTTCCAGATTAGCGGAAAGACACAGTCTTTCAAAGATCTATTGAACAGGATTGATAACGGTTCGCTAAGAGATTCACAGCACAACAGTCTCTAGGATTAGACACACGGCAGAAGATCTTTAGATCATCTGCATACATTAAACAGTTAGCGGATTTAAAACACTTAAATATGTTATTAATATAAATATTGACAAGCAAAGGTCCAAGAATGCGTCCCTGAGACTCGCCGGATGAGACTGACACCGTCTGCGAGGAAAAATCTCTACCTCTAACCGACTGCGTCCTATCAGCCACATAGGAAGCAAGTCACTGTTGAATGCTGTAGGGTAACCAACATGTTCAACTTTCTCGTTTGTTCCACTTTTGACAGTGGAAAAAAAGGCTTGTAAATTAAGCTTTCAAGGACCTTGCCGAAAATGGGCAACAAAGAAATTGTTCTATAGTTTTCAACTAAGCTTCTACAGCTAGATTTAAAAATAGGCATCACAGTGGCCTGCTTCCAGATTACCAGGAAGACATAGTCTTTCAAAGATCTATTGAACAGGATTGATAACGGTTCACTAAGAAATTCACAGCATTTTGTTATAATAATAGGAGGTATGCCGTCACCACTTGACCCTCCGGAAGGGTTAACGACTCTAACAGCTTTCCAACCGTTGCTACTGCTCGAGATCCGCGAAGTATTAAGTACTGAGCCAAAATAACGAGAAAAAAGGTGTAGCAGTAACACCGTCAAACATAACTTCTGCAGGCAAGTCACTTGTCGCGCGCTTAGCTCTAACAAATGACCAAAACCTTTTGGGATCATGCCGTATACTACTCTCTGCACTGACAATAAAATTGCGGTAATCACGATCGAAAAGGAACTTTGAGTGATTACTCAAAAGGGAAAAAGTTATATAGTCGAGGTGCCTTAAGTGATCCACATACTATTAAGTGATACATAGTGATTTCATCAAAGGATGCCATTTTAAAATTATGGTATATTGGTTCACTATAGTGGGAGGGATAAATTTCTAGGAATTAAGAATTTGCATGTTATATCTAGCATAGTATGAGCATGGTCCTCCGGCACCAAAACATGATCACCCAAATCCACGTCACAATGAAATACAGGAAAAAACAAGATCAAGGATGTGCCGCATTCATTACAATGATGATTTAAATAGGATAAACCAACCAAGGAGACGGAATCCAAGAACTCTGTAGCTCTTGCAGAAGTAGCTCTGAACAAAAGAGGAATCCATCATTGGGATGCAAAATCGCGAGAGTGCAACATTGTCACACAGTGGAATATAAATACAGCATATCTTAAGCATTGAGGAGCCATTAGACAACGCAACACACACTCCGTACTGAAGATCATTTTAGACACAAAGCCAAGAACACACCACCTCCATATTTATAACTTTTTTCTTTAGCCGTGGTCCTAATGGCGTCGAACAGTTTTCTATTCGCTACAGTAAGGTTCATTGATGAACATTGCTGCGATAGGCCATCATTAATCAAAAATCCCGGACGGAAACCTTTAGGAAGCACAACGATGTTTTTTGGCCGACTCCTATTGCCAATGTGAGGTACGCGATGTATGGCATCAATATCATAAGATTCTAACGGAACCTCAAGAAAGCCGCCAATTTTATTCATAACATCGACAATGTTTTCGTTGGCTGCCTCAGGTACGCCCTGTATTTCGAGATTGCTAGGTCTGGTGTACTGTGCTAAGTCCGCAACTCTAACGACTCTAAAGACTATCAATTACTATGCACTTTTCCTTGAGAAGTTTTTCAAAATTTGCACCGCTAACGAAAGAACGAACTGCACGAGACGCATCCGAACACACTTGTTACATATGATACAATCAATTTTGATGGCAAGAACGATTTACGACTTTTTTTGGTAACTTGACATTGGCCCAGTTTCATTTTAGACAATTTTTGAAATTAGGACTCTGTTCAGAAAGAGTCTAAATAATTTTTTTGCCGCCTGCTATTTTGGTATTGCAGTTTATGAAATAAAATAATAATAATTTAAAATTAATTAATTAATTTTAATTTATTAATACATTAATTTTCTGCTACAGGTTCCAGATCAATGTGTTCCAACATGCATCGGGAAAGGCATCTCTTCAAATCTTGCTCAATCATTAAGAGAACAACTGACCGAAAAAACAGAAAATTATTCTTGTCAATGTGGTAAAACTCATTCAGCGAATTGTCTGGGAAAAGCGGGAAATACAGGACAAACTGGTTATAAAACGGGTGGATCTTTATGTTCATGTGAATCAACTGACCAGAAAAGAGTTGGAACTGAATGCTCATGCGATCAGATCCAACCGAAAATATGTGATAACAGCGTAGATAAAGTTGTGAATACATTGAAGCAACAAAGTTTTAAAGACCCACAACAATTGGATCAGCATCTAAAAGGATTACAGCCGCTATTAAGAGGAATTTCAATGCAAAGTTATGTAAATACGTCAAGTCAAAAATGTGTTTGCGTCAGTTCGGTTCAAGTGATTTACAAAAAGTCTGAGAATGTTAACAAAGCTTGCGATTGTGACATGAGAATTGGAATCGGTATTGGAACTAATCCGGATGCACCGCCTTTATACCAACGAGATACCGATTATCAAGAAGGTTATTATGACGAATTCGATGTTGATAATGATAAAACAGCGAAAGGAATTAATTCCCTTCCGGATGTTTACAATGAAAGTACCCGTTGCGGAGATCGAACCGAATTACCTTGGATGAAAATGGCTTTACCACCACCCGGAACTATCCAAATCAAAAAAGTTAAGAAGAAAAAATGTGATTGTCAGCAAAAAGTTGAGGAAAAAGCACGCGATAAATTGGTTGGTTTATGTTGTACATGCGATATAATCCCAAAACCCGATAAAGCAGCTGAAGTCATAAGTGAAAAATCATCAGAAGGACTTGAACCTCAACAATCAACAGAACATCACCCAGATTGCCCATGTTACAACCCAGCACTTAATTGCGCTGACATAAAACCGCAAAAACAAACTTACGATGGCGACAACAATGTTGTAACCGAAGATTACATGAGGGAATTACTCAGTATGTATCCAGACGACGATGGGATATGCGATGATAAACCAGAAATTAATTGGGCCGATTATAGTTTACCGACAAATGTTAAACTAGGAAGCGTTTGTGGCGATAAATTAAAATCAAAACGACGAAAAGATATTTGTATACAAAATTGTGGCGAAATCATGGGCGGAGATGCAGAAAACAGTTGTGATTGTACAGGACAAAAATGTTTTGAAGGATGTTTAGGAAATCAACAAAATGATGTATGTGATTGTTTTGGAATGCCACCACAAGAACCACCACAAATGTATCAGGCACAAATGAATCAACCACAAATGAATCAAGGAGCACCACAAATGTATCAAGGAGGACCACAAATGAATCAAGGAGTACCACAAATGTATCAAGGAGGACCGCAAATGTATCAAGGAGGACCGCAAATGAATCAAGGAGTACCACAAATGTATCAAGGAGCTCAACAACCAAGTGATTTTGATGAAAATCCTTCACAAGATGGAACTGGTATGCTTCGATTAGAACTTAAATTTAGTGAATATACAGAAATTGTTAGTACACTTATGCCAGTTGAAGGTGGTGCTGAGGATCAAGCAACAGTATCACAATTTTCAACAATATCAGATGTAACAAAAACATTAAAAAGAATGGATCAAGAATTTGTGAATACAGAGTTGAAAAGTGGTGATGGATATGCTAAAGTAGGCACAGTAGGATCGGCGCCATTTAACGTACAAATGAATGGAAATTCTCAAGCTGTTTCTATGCCGCAAATATCAGATAGAAATTCGGATATTGTTAATGTAGTTAATTATGGTGGATTTGATTCAAAATCGAAACGTGAAGGTTCTGCAGGATTTTCAGGGGGCGGTTTAGGATCAAATTTACCGTTTGATGTGAATGGAAGAAAAGCGAAAAGTGCTTCGTTTACTTATAATGCCAAAAAAAGAATTGAAGCTGAAGTTACAATTACTGGGCAAATACCTTTACCGTTTGATGATCAAAATAATCAAATTAATCAAAATCAAAATAAAAATCAAGTTAATAATCAAAATAACAATCAAAATGGTTTCAATATGAAAGATAGAACTGGTGTCTGTACATGTTCGGGTCAAAAATGTATTGAAACATGTTTAGGAAAACAACAAGATGTATGTCTAGATACATGTAAAAGAAAAAAAAGTAATAAATTAAAAATAGAAGAATCAGATTCAAATTTAAATCGATTAGGAAGCCCAATATTAGCAGCGATAAAAACAGTACAAAAAGAAATGAAGCCGCTCCATGATACATTAAATGAATTAAAAATGAAAATACAAAGTATGGATATACCAGAATTAGATAATTGGAAAAAAGATGACCAAGAAAGTTGTTCATGCAATAAAAATAATTCAAAATCGAAATCAAAAAAACGAAGAACTTGTACCGATACAGTTAATATACTTTTCCCCGAAGTTTTTGGGCCATTTAATCAAAAGCAATATGTCAAAGATAAAAATAAGCTCAAAGAAAACGAATCTTATTCGTATAAATCAAACGAAAGTTTGATGAGTGAAACCCCAGAAAAAGATTCGAAAAATAACGCGAATTCATCTTATTGCGTTTGCTTAGAAAATGTTGAAGACGACGAGGAAAATAAATTCAAAAAAATCGTTGATGAAACAATGGGTTTCGAAAAAATGGTAATAAAAGATTTCGATTTTATGAAAACCAAAGATAAATCTTTAGACGATTGTATTGAAAAGGCCATGATGTTAGATCATGCATTATCGAAACATGTTGAGGTGAATAATTCACAAGATTCAAGTTTTAAATCGTCGTCGAGTCATAAATCATCAAATCGCCAAATTCAAAACGAAACAAAACCGATCAAATTAATAGAAAATAATACTAAAATGAACACCACGACGAATCAAATAAATCAAAATTTTTATAACTATAATATGTATGTTGAATGGTTTTATTCAAATTACTACAATCTTTATTCAAATTATTACACATATTATCCACAATATCCGGTAACACAATCACAATCAAATCATCAATCAAAAACTATAATTAAATCATCGAGAGATTTTAATGTAACTAAACAAAAAACGTTTAAAAGTTTTACGTCGATTGAAACTGTTTCGAAATCATCAAGAAGTGAATCTGAATCGTATCCGACCAGTAAATCGAGTGAATCAAGCGATTTTATGGATAGTTTGACTTATGATGATGAAGAAAGTAAAGATGAAAAAGTTATTGGAAGTAATGAAATTAATAAGATTGAAGATGTTGGTGTTGAAAATAAAAGCGATGATTTAAAATGTGTTAATGAAGACAGTAATGAAAAAAGTTCTTCGTTTTCGAGTAGTTTTTAAAATGATTAATTTATTTTTAAAAGGACTTAAAAAAGTTTGATGTTTTTTATTTGTGTATAAAAGGTTTATGTAATAAAATTAGAAAAACTAATTATTTTGTTACTAAAAAATAGGAGGGTAGAATGTTACTTATATCACCGATTTCGATTATACAGTCTTTAAACGTAACTAAAAAGAGCATATAGTATTTTTTTAAATACTTACTATGTTAGTCACTCAATATGATAATAGTTATTTACGTAACCAGTTATGAAAAGACTAATTTTGTTTGGCGAACGTAATATTTGTTAATTTACAAATTACGTGAGTACAAAATTTTATCTAATTCCATTGAAAAAGCAATTTTTGGTTTAAAACTTGACTTATTCTATTAGTGACAGATGTTCATTTATCAATTTGTAGTTAGGTAATGGAATTCATTACATCACTAGTTATAAAAAAAGTGACGTTACCAAACGTCAGATAGACATGTAATAGTTATTTATATTACAAGTGGGCTAGAAACATAATTACTGTACGAGTGCGGAGAATTGCACGACGAGGTCGTAGACCGAGTCGTGTAATCACACGAGTACTGTAATTATGCTCTAGCCCACGTGTGATATACAGCATTTTATCTACGACTCCTAAAAATTACTAAAAAATCAATTTTTTTAAAAAAGTCTATTTGCCATTATTTATAAAAATATTTTGAAATGATTGTTAACAATTTTGAATTGTCAGTTTCAACAACATATTTACTCATCTGGAATAAGTGTTTCGAAATGTAAAAACATAACAATTAATGTTTATAATAAATAGTATTGTTTCTCTGTAAGTAGATAGCACTTTTTCTTTTGTATTGTTGCTCGTTTGAATAAATTAAGTCTGTTCTGATTAGGCTAAAAATGCGTTACGTAATGAAACCAGTGCGGTAATGAACTTCATTACGTAACTCAAATCACCTCAAATGAGTGCGGTAATGATGACTTATCCAAGCAGTCGTAGATAAAATTTAATTTTCATACCGGAATTAAATTAATAAATTTTCTTGTCTGCCCTAATTTGCTATGAACACAACCTTAGCTTTTAAATAGATAAACGTTGTTTGTCTCTTCTGAGAGGTCAGGCAAAATTTCTTATTGTTCGAGATTATAAGAATTACACTCTGAACGCTGAGACAAAGATTGACAAAGACCAACAAGTCTTTTTTTTTAATACACCCACTATACTTTAAACTCTATGGATGATTCCTTTCAAGTTGACTCCATTTGTACTGATTTTAGTAAGGCTTTCGATGCTCTGCTTCTTTCAAAACTTCGTATGTTTGATATTAACGAACATTTGTGCACTCTTGATCTCATACTCGCACGACTTGTTACAGTAAATGATTTGCGTAAATCATTGACTCCCTTAATTCCCGAAGGTGTTGCTCATACCACTATTGAATTTTCTTTTGAGCTTAAGGTACCCGGTAATGTTACTGAGCAAACTTCTATTTTCAATTATAGTAAGGCTCCGTTTACGGATATTTCCGCCAAACTTAACTCCATATGATGGGATGTTAACTTGAATTTTGCCAATGTAAATGTTGCTGTTGATTACTTTTACACTCAGCTTGGATCAATAATTTGCAAGTTTGTGCCGCAAAATTATCATAAAACAAATAAATATCCTACTTGGTTCTCTGCATCAACAATTGGTACTATACGAGAAAAGAACCGTATGCACAAGAAATGGAAGCGTTATGGAAATCGGTTGGATTACTTAACATTTTCTCTATTGCAAGGTCGTTCTAATTTTTTAATCGATATGGATTATAAGAACTACTTTGATCGCACACAGGCTTCTATTGTGTCGGATTCTAAATGGTTCTGGGCTTATGTTAGACGTCGCAAAGGGACGCCAGGTATTCCCGCCCGAGTGAATCATAATGACGATTCGGCTACTGACGGGGATAATATTTGCTCAATATTTGCAAATTATTTTGCGTCTGTTTTTACTCAACCCGCAGCCTATATCCCTGTCTCCGATGAGGAGATTGACTCTGCAGCTGACACTGTTGCCGTTGAAACTTTTAGTAGCGCTGATGTTGAACTTGCACTTAGTGAAGTGTCGCCCAACAAGGGTCCTGGTTCTGACGACATTCCATCAATTCTGATTATAAACTGTGCTGCTGCTCTTTCCATACCTCTTCAAATAATTTTTAATATGTCCATAAGGGCTGGAGTTTTTCCTGTGGCATGGAAGCGCGAAAACGTTGTTCCAGTTCACAAATCTGGTGATTATAGTTTGGCCGCTAATTACCGCTCAATTTCCATCTTGCAGTTGTTTGGTAAGGTATTCGAAAAGTTGATATACTCTAGAGCGTTTTTTCAGTTAAAAAATATTCTTCATGTAAACCAACATGGCTTCTTTCAGGGTCGGTCTGTGGAAACGAACATAATTGAGTATAGGGATCTCTTTTTGTCTTCCATGGATAATAATGTTCAGGTGGATGCAATATATACGGATTTTAGCAAGGCATTCGACAGGGTTGATCATAATTTGTTACGTGACAAATTAATGCGTATTGGCGTTGCGGACTCTCTGTTAGATTGGTTTGCTTGCTACGTCTCGGGACGAACTTTCGTTGTTCGAATTGGCGGGTTCTTTTCACGGTCATTTTCAATTACATGTGGTGTACCTCAGGGCAATCACCTTGATCCTCTTTTATTCCTTATTTATATTAACGATATTTTTGCCTCTTTTTCCCATTGTCGCTGTCTCATGTACGCCGATGATCTTAAAATATTCATGCCTATAAGTTGTCTAAACGACTGTGCCAAACTGCAGAGCGACCTTGATGATTTGTACAGGTATTGCTTTGATAACTACCTTACACTTAACGTCTCTAAATGCGCAATAATAACTTTTACAAAGAAACAGAATTACATTATACATAACTATTTGCTCGGTAATGATGTCCTACATCGATCCTCGTCCGTTCGGGACCTTGGTATCACACTTGATCAGAAGTTGACTTTTAATTTGCATATTGACGGAGTGGTGAATAGAGCGTACAGAATGTTAGGATTTGTAATGCGATGTTGTGTCGATTTTACGGATCCTCTTGTGATCATTAACATTTACAATGCTTTTATTAATAGCTTGCTGAACTTTGGCAGCAGTATTTGGAATCCCATATACTCTTCATATACTGAGAAACTAGAGAAAAATCAGAAGAAATTTTTGAAATTTCTATATAAATCCTCTCAAATTTACGTTAATTACAATTCCGCGTGGAGACTGTGTGGCTTGCTTACCCTCGGTCAGCGAAGATTGCTTACGATTCTCCTTATCTATTGTCCCTCTTCGCCAGCTGAGGTATGATTTTCTTTTTTATGCTTCTACGCCGCGCACAGTCGCATACAGAAACTCTCCAATTATTAGAATGGAGAGAATGGTGGACCGCCTCGGATAGATTTATTCGGGTATAGTAGACTGAGGTATAGATCTTTGGCCCGTAACGTTATTGTGACGTCTAACAATTTGATGATTAATTGATAATTAATTTGATAAACTATGATGCTTATTCTAAGTTACTTTTAGTTTCTGAATTCATTTAGTTGTGTGTCCCGTGTTTGCTCCCTTCTTGTACATGTACTTGTACGAAATAAAAAAAAAATTGCGGTTTGAACTTTTACCACTGTATGATGTTGTTCAGTATTAATTGTATTGTTCAAATAGTGGTCAATATTACTTTTACTGATAATTGTTCTTTCATCTCGAGCCGCATTACTAGGATGAATTGTGTGATAAATATTGTAATGGTTGATGTTTGTATACGATTCTCGTGTAAAGTGGGTTTCGGAGATAAGACATGTATCAATATTGTTTTCTTTAAGTATTATTGGCAGCATTATATTTAGTTGTTGCTTTTTAGACATTTTGAATCGTTTGGTTTAAGTTGATTCTTGTTGAAGTATTTTTTTTAGTATTAGATCTAATTTACGATTAGCCTTTCTATCGACTAATGTACTTACAGTTTTCTATGCAGCTTCACCACTCGCTTTTTGGGCATACAAGACACCTGGCTTTCTTTTATTTGAATTTACTGTTTTCTTATTCTTGATGACTTGTGCGTAGTTCCTTAATCACAATGCATCCTCGGTAGTTTGCTGGATAATTTACTCCATACTCGAGTTAAACAAAAACCGCCAAACATTAGTCGGTTTTTGTGGCAGTAAGCTTTGGTGTGGCTTTTGCACTGGGGCATTTGTTTTGGCTTTCTGTACTTTTCGATTTTGACACGCATTCCTAATACACTGTTGGAAACAAGTCACGAGCACACTCTATATAATCTGAACGCGTGAAGATAAATCCATAATATTTGCGGAGCACAAAGGTTTACTGTAGACGAGTTTATTCAGGGAGTTCCAAGTGGAACATTCCGTCGCTATGGAGACCGAAGTGGATGGAAAATACCGGTCGTTTTTAGTGTGGTGTGAGGGACCACATTGTTATCGTACTCTGTGCGCAATCGATGGGCGATCGCGTTACTTAAGCGAGTTTGAGCGAGGAATATTTGTGGGTATGCACATTGTGGGTGTATCGTTCCGTGAAATTGCGCGTCGTCTCGAGCGGTCGTTATCGGCTGTGCAACGGGCATGGCGAGAATGGTCTGAGGTTGGACATAGGTACCTTCAGCCCCAGCACACGAGGATCGCGCTCTTGTGCTCAACGCTTTAGCGCCGTGTGTGTCCTTCTCAAGGCAACTTGGAGCTGTTTGGCCACTGGCAGGGGAAGGCGCACTCACTACGCGAACTGTACGGCGGCGTTTGGTAGATAGTGGACAGGCGCGCGCGTCGTGCAATACAGCAGATTCCAGTAAAACCCGAGCACCGCAGCATACGTCACGAGTGGGTCGACGCTAGGCATTGGTAGGTTGCCGAGTAGAGGGATATTTTGTTTTCCGACGAATCAAGATTCGAATTGAGCATCGGTGATGCGCGAATTTTAGTTCGTCGGAGCCGTGATGATCGTCTACTCGAGCAGTGTCTGCAAGAACGCCCATCCACCGACAACCGAGCATTATGGTATGGGATGCGATTACATATGGCGGACGTACACGTCTGCTGCGTGTATAGCAGACCATGACGGGTCAACGATACGTAGATGAGATGCTACGGTCTGTTGTATACGAATGCTTCCATGGCTAGCTCGGTTTCCGCATCTGAATCCGATCGAACATGTTTGAGACATGACTGGTCGGAGACTTCTATATTAACCGGCTTCCTCGGCTAACGTTGAGGAGCTATGGAGGCGAGTTGAGGTGGCATGGCTGGCCATCCCTCTCGCGACTTATAGACTCCATGCCACGTCGTGTAGCGATGGTACGCGAAGCTCACGGGGGATACTCTCGCTATTGATGTTTCTCTTCCCAGCAGAGTTGTGTCGTTCTCCGTGTGAGAGTAAGTTACACTACTTTAGTACTACTTCCATACCAAATTTTATTGCGCTAGACACACGAGTTCAGATTATACAGGGTGTGCTCGTGAATTATTTCCAACAGTGTATGTTTGTTATTTCACGGATTCTTTTTACATCTTCTGACGGTGCAAAATCCAGAGAACATGTGGGTTAGTTTACAAATGTTATAATTGCGCTCCAATAGTACATCTTTCATATCATAGCTATCACAGCTTTTATGCATCTGGTCTCAAGTGGACCATAAGTGGAGTAGGACTTAAATCTGAACTAAAATGTTTACATACTACAAGAAGTCATAAAGTAATAATCTAATATTTATGAATTTAATATGTATGTAATAATAACAATTTAATAATACAACATTTTTAATGGGATCTTGCAATATCTGAAAAAAAATTTAAAATATCATCTATAGTGAACTCCAAGCTAATCATTGATCCAGGATAACATTGTTGGATAAGATCCTCCAGCATTTTATGTTGTTGAATAAATTCTTCTTGCATCGCCCGCCATACCACGGGTAAAAGATTACTTTCTTCTGATAAATGTTTTTCGACTTTTTTATATAAAGCTTCCAACCCCCTTTTCACCGTCAACCCCGGGTATTGACTAATTACTTTTCGGAGTTCCTGTTTACTAAAAGCTAATTGATAACTTACTTCCGACATTTTAACACCGCTTTGAACTCTAGCTTGAACACCATCAAAGAATGTCTAAAAAAATATATTTTTAAATTAAATTAAATATTTATTATTTACCGCACATTTAATTTCTCTAAAGGCTTTCCAAAATACAATGTAACATAACCTGTCAAAGAATCATTATATTTTTGTTTAGCCTCTTTCCTTTGGACATCCAAAACGGAAATTTTCATTTGAGATAACATCGAATATAAATGATGGTAATTTTCTAAAAAAAATACATAAAATTATCCTAAATTGAAGATATTTTTTTTAGTTTACCCATTTTGATAACTTGAGGTGGGCCTTTCGAATTTTCAACGGAATGTAATGAAATGCACTCAATGATTGTATCGATCAATCGCGTGTACCATTTCTCCAAATCAGCTCTGCGATCGCTTTTTAATAAAACCTCAGCGTTTCGCGAAAACTCCTCCAAATTCAAAACGTAGGGTAAAATCCCACTTTTTGCTTTTCGCGGAATTTTGCACTCTTTAATCGACTCGATTTGTAATTGCATAAATTTATCCAAAGATCTTTTAACTTGGATCAAAACGGAAGCGAAAGTGTTACTTAAATAAGTACTTTTTGCAGACATTACATGTTGATTTAAACAAACCAAAACGTACATTGAATAACTTAAATTAAAAACGTTAAAATAATAAATTTGATTTTCTTAAATATCTTACAAGCTATCTTGTTTTTCAATACAACTAACAAAGTTAACCAATTCTTCTTCTAAACATGAAAATAAACTCGTCATAACTTTTCGTAAATCTTCTTCAATTTTTTTATCCACCTTTTTATCCATTAATGTTTGTTCCATTTCTCTACCATCGAGAGTTGTTTGGGTATTTTTTGAACTTGGGCTTAAAATGTCTAACTATGTAAATATAAGGAAAAATTAAATTAATTAATACAGTCAAACTTCTATACAGGGAATTTCACTTAAGAATTAAGATGCAATATACAAAAATATATTTTCATTGAAAGCAGGGTGTATAGTCTTCCACACGGCGATCGACTTTTATGACTCTGTCACTTTCCTACTGTAGTTATAAAACGAACAAAGACGGTGTTGCAACAGGTAGTTTCCCATTGTAGAATGCTGGGATTCCTCCCTTAAGGCCGCATTAAGGAACACACTTTACTTGCAAATTGTAGAAAAATAATAGGATGATATACGGGGTGTTTCAAGTTTTTGTAGCAGGACTTTAACAGTCGATAGATCTTTTAAAATTAACACAAAAATTTCATATAAACATAGGTCGACAAACGCTTTGTTTTGGAGATACAGGTGTTCAAATTAAATTTTTAAATTGATTTTTATTTAATATTACACGTGTATTTAAACCGATTCTTTTCAAATTTGGTATATGGAGGTTTTTTGGCTTGATAAAAACGATTATGGACTCCGTTTTACTATAGCCGGAATTCAACAGGATTTGTGGCTTAAGCAGGACGGTGTCACTGCTCAGACAAGCATGAGATCTCTTCAAGAACTGAGACAGCTGTTTCCAAAATGCTTGATGTCTTTGCGCGAACATCCACTAGCCAGTACGATCTCCAGACCTTATTCCCTGTGATTTTTTTTGTGTGGGGGTTTCTTAAGACTGAAGTTTACAAACATCATCTGAGGACTCTGCCAGCCCTACGACAAACGATTCAAGAAGACATTGCTCGTATTCCTCAAGAAATGTTGATTAGAGTAATGGCGAACTTCCAAACTCGCATTTGGCAATGCATTGATAACGAAGGAAAACACTTGAGCGATATACTGTTCAAAAAGAGGAACTTATAAAACATAATAACGTAACTTCCCTTAACATGAATGGAATTCTGCAGATTCCATTCATGTTAGTACAGTTTCGTTAATTTGTACCATCTGTTTTTTATTCAACTTTCAAATTAGGGAAGGAGTTTTGCTGCACCCTGTACCTATCTTTAAAAATTCTCAAAAAAATTGGTCTATATCGAATAATAAAAAGCGGATTATCTTGAAAACGATTAACTTTAGCGCATTTTGATAAGAGTACGGGTACTTAAAAAAGTACAGAGAATAAGAATTTTTATTCAAAAAGCCAAAAAGTATATTGTCAAAAAAGTTATTGTTATTTTAATTCGTGTGATTCGTAAAGAATACGTTACAGTTCGCCCTCTACCGGCTATAGTAAAAGTGACTCCATAAACGTCTTTCTCATGCCAGAAAACCTCCGTATACCAAATTTGAAAAGAATCGGTTGAAATACACGTGTAATATTAAATAAAAATCAATTTAGAAATTTAATTTAAACAGCCTGTATCTCCAAAACAAAGCGTTTGTCGGCCGATGTTTATATGAAGTTTTTGTGTTCATTTTAAAAGATCTATCGATTGTTAAAGTCCTGCTACAAAAACCTGAAACGTCCTGTACAAATACTCATTCTCTTATTTGTTGTGTTTCTAATAATAAGTACATATTTTTTTTAAGAAATGTTTTGAGAAGGCGTGCATTGTCTAATTAAAAAAAAAGGGCGGAGGATAATTACATTCTTTAAATTAAACTAAAATTAGAACTAAAACTAGAACTAACACTAGAAACTTTCGGGTTTTGCCGTGCGTCTTTTAATAAAAGGTTTGACGTTTCTTATGCCATGTTGCAACCTTCTGCAGAAACTGGTTCGAAGTTAGCAATACTCCACCAGATCTGGCACGTATTCTGGTAAATCCTCCGGAATGAGTTTTCGGCGAAGACCCTCTACAGCATCTTTAACTGGTACCCTAGTAAAAAGGGATTCCACATCGAAACTTACCAACATATCCCCAGCATCCAGCTTTACACCTTTTACCGATTCCACAAAATGTGTAGAATCCCTGACATACGATTCCGTGTTACCTGTAAAGGGAGACAGAATCTTTGCAAGATGTTTGGCCAGCTGGTATGTTGGGGAGTTGATGGCGCTGACGATAGGGCGGAGGGGGACGTCTGGTTTGTGAATCCTCGGTAGTCCGTAGATTCTTGGTGGTACCGGCGCCTGCACAAACAAACCTTTCTGCTGTTCTGCTGGAATTCCTGTGGATTTTATCAGTTCGTATAGGTTCATCATTTTGTCGTCGTATTCTTTCCTGTCCATAACAACGGTGGCAGTCCCCTTGTCTGCTGGTAACACGACGATTTCTGACTTTTCTTTTATAGATCGGAGTGCCTTCTTTTCACCAACTGTCAAGTTGGATTTTGGTGGTTTTGCTGACTTCAGTACTCTCGCAACTTCTTGTCGGATCTCTTCGGCTTTCAATGCAGGCATCCCTCGGACAGCTGCTTCCACTTCGCAGATGATTTCCTCCTTTGGGACCTTCTTCGGGGCGATTGCGTAGTTCAATCCTTTGGCGAGCACAAAGGTTTCGTCTTTCGTTAGTGGGACATTCGATCTGTTAATGACGATTGTTTCTACTGGTAAACTATTACTTTTCTTCTTTTGTGACCGGCGTTCCAGAGATTCAAACTTCTTGATGTGCGTGTCACGGGTCTTCTGAAATTCGCGATCAGCCTTCTCCATTGTTAGTCTGTCCACTTTGTCCCAGTCTTCTCCGGATATACAATTGGAAAGTGAGAGGTGGAGTCGTAGTAACTTCTCACTTATTTATGTTTGTGCAGGCGCCGGTACCACCAAGAATCTACGGACTACCGAAGATTCACAAACCAGACGTCCCCCTCCGCCCTATCGTCAGCGCCATCAACTCCCCAACATACCAGCTGGCCAAACATCTTGCAAAGATTCTGTCTCCCTTTACAGGTAACACGGAATCGTATGTCAGGGATTCTACACATTTTGTGGAATCGGTAAAAGGTGTAAAGCTGGATGCTGGGGATATGTTGGTAAGTTTCGATGTGGAATCCCTTTTTACTAGGGTACCAGTTAAGGATGCTGTAGAGGGTCTTCGCCGAAAACTCATTCCGGAGGGTTTACCAGAATACGTGCCAGATCTGGTGGAGTATTGCTACAGTTCGAACCAGTTTCTGAAGAAGGTTGCAACATGGCATCCGAAACGTCAAACCTTTTATTAAAAGACGCACGGCAAAACCCGAAAGTTTCTAGTGTTAGTTCTAGTTTTAGTTCTAATTTTAGTTTAATTCACACCGGCCGTGAAAGCCTTTGTACTTATATAGATTCTTTAAAATTTTATTATTCTATTATTTAGACATTCCTAAAAGTAATATTTTTTTCTAAGACTTTTATACTAGTTTTTATAATTAAATTTTAGTTGTTATGACTAAACTTTGGTTTCTTATTAAATTTTAGTTTAAAAAAATTTAAGTTCGACCCTGTCTTTGTCTGACTGTCATAAATCTTTTCAGGTACTCGAGCGGGCAAAAATCACCCGGTTTTTATTTACGACTGTCATAAAAACCGATCTGGATGTAGAAGAGTATACCTACTTACTTTGTCCCACATACAATGCAACATGTCAATATAATTATAGTATATATAGGATATTATAGTAAAACCTCGATATAACGAATCAATACGGGGAACGCAGTGTGTTATAGTATAGCTCAATAAAAATATACAATAATCTACTATCCGTGCAAAAAGTCAAGGCCCCTCAATTTAGAGATCGATATCTTCGTAACCGCTCGATGAAAAAAATTGCGGTAAAGTTTATTGAAATCAGTGAACATTTCTACGTACCATATATTCATTAGATATAATATTTCGGATTCACGGTTTTCTTTTTATCGCGAGTTAAATGAAAAAATTACCCAATTTTTGAGAGTGCCAGCAACTTTGTTTACTTTGCGATTTTTTTTCTCCAAAACTGTTTGACGAAAAAATTTCAAATTTGAACTGGTGGTAAACCGATGTGTTCTTAAAGTGGGGCATATTTTATTTTTTCGATATTCCATATGGTTTCGCGGAAAATCGCGGTTTACTAGGATGCGGTTATTTCAAAAACGACCTGACGGATTTCAACGCGATTTTTACCAAAATATGTCAAATAATGTTGGTTGTCGGATTCCGTTATCAGTTTTTCAAAATTAGGGCTCCCTAATTTTTTAAGAGCGATTTAATGGAATTAAAAATTAAAGAGAAACAGAAATAAGCTCTGCGAGTAGAGGAGGGTTCCGTCCAATCGGAACAGATGGTGTGTCCCAGACACTATGTCGCGCTTTTATGTTACCTACATAAAGAAATAAGGCGCGACGTCCTGTCTGGAACGCACTATCTGTTCCGATTGGACAGAACCCCTGTCACTCCGCAGAGCTTATTTCTGTTTCTCTTTAATTTGCAATTCCATTAAATCCCTCTTACAAAATTAGGGAGCTCTAATTTTGAAAAACTGGTAACGGAATCCGACAATCGACATTATTTGACATATTTTGGTCAAATCCGCGAGGAAATTCACCTACCCGTTTTCGACATAACGGCGTCTTACTAAAGCGCGATTTTCCGCGAAACTGTATGGAATATCGAAAAAATAAAATATGCCACTCATTAAGAACACACCAGGCTACCACCTGTTCAAAATTCAATTTTTTCGCACGATAGTTTTCGAGAAAAAAATCGCAAAGTTGACAAAGTTGCCGGTACCGTAAAAAATCGGGTACTTCGTTATGCATTGTCTGAACATTGTACGTATATTAGATTATATAGTATAACTAGAATCATTTGGGAGTAGCCGTCTTAAGAGACGTACGGCTAAACCCAAATGTTTCTAGTTCTAGGTCTAATGTTAGTGACAGTGCTAGTGTAAAACTAGAACTAGCACTATACCTAGAACTAGAATCAGGTTCTAGATGTAATGTTAGTTCTAGTGACAGTGCAAGTGTAAAACTAGAACTAACACTATATCTAGAACTAGAATCATTCATGTTAGTCAGCGCTAGATTGTTGTATATTTCCATTGAAGTAGTTGAAAGGTTAAATATACGTATTAGAAAAGTACGCATATTAGATTATACAGGATGATTTTTTGATAACGATCCGCCTGAGATATTTCGGAAACCAAAAGAAAATTGAAAATTTCTGAAAACAGGTCCATTTATATTTCAAGGGCGAAACGGTTTCACCTATTCTCGGTCTAGTGTTAGCTCTAGTTTTGCACTAGCACTATCACTAGAACTAACACAAGAACTAGAATTATTCGGGTTTAGCCGTATTGAGAGACGTGCGGCTAAACCCGAATGTTTCTAGTTCTATCTCTAGTGTTAGTTCTAGTTTTAATTATTATTCAGCGTTAGATTGTGGCATTTTTTATTGAACGAAAAGTAGAACTAACACTAGACCTAAAATCAGAAATATTCGGGTTTAGCCGTATTGAGAGACGTGCGGCTAAACCCGAATGTTTCTAGTTCTATCTCTAGTGTTAGTTCTAGTTTTAATTATTATTCAGCGTTAGATTGTGGCATTTTTTATTGAACGAAAAGTAGAACTAACACTAGACCTAAAATCAGAAATATTCGGGTTTAGCTATGCGTCTCTTCAAGACGGCCAAAAACTCGGAGTTATCATAAGGACGTCACCTTTTTTAAAGCAAAACTTTTTCTTTTGTAATACTACCCAATGCCTGTACTATTAACCTACGTTGCATTTTATGTGGGACAGTGCAAGTTGATTCGTTTGCAAAGTAGTTTCGTAACTATGGTTACTGTATTCATATATTGCAAGTTATATGAAATAGACTGCCTAAGTCTGACGTCACAGAGGTGGGCGGAGCTTATACTGACTCCAAACAATTTCGTTGCTAACCACAGTTGCTAAGATAAACCGCCAAAAAATGTCATTTAAAATGTCATCAGTTAGTTTATTTTATTTTAACACTAATGGAAAGTTGCATATGGTGATTTACCGTTAGCAACGAGAATGTTTGGAGTCAGTATAAGCCATAGAAAATAGCTCCGTAGAAATGCAACTCTCTAAACAAAAACTTCGTACTAAAAATTGAACGCATGTGGCGCCATCTGTTGTGGATATTTTGGAATTATTCAGCTACGAACCTAACCACTATAATACAGGTTGGATTGGGTTTATATATAAAAGCTCCAACCACAGAATAACTGTTTGGAACCACTAATGGTGGTTCTAATTAACGTTCCGACTGGTTGGAAATTCCTCAGATCCAATTACTTATGGCAATTACACCTCTCAAATAATGCCGCCACATTTCAATATCACTGCATCATATGACATGTGAGATTGCATCTGACGAGCTTCTAACCAGTTATAACGTTAGTTGTAACAAAGCAATAATGTCAATTATAATCTAATTATTTAATCATATCATTATTACTTTATTATACTCTTACCGAAAAATCACTTTATATGACGTTTTTATGTGTCATTCTGTACAAACTTCAAGTTAGTGGCAAATTTAAAAATATAACACGAATTGGAATCTATACTTTTTAAATTAAAAGAATGATACTGGTAATAATTGTTATTGCTGTCTCTCATCATTCCCACTATTAATAATAAAATTGGTGTAATTATTATTTGTTTCCATCATTCGTATTAAAATAAAATAAAGAGTTGCACTTTTTTTAATGGATAATTGTTATATTTATGTTCTACCGGTTTCTAACGAATCTAACGATTCATAACGATTCGTCGCATCCGCCCATAATTACACATTTATTTAATTTTTAATTTTCTTAAGTTTTTAATCACGAACAAATGTTTAATACTGATACCAGGCCTTTTTTCAAATAGGGCCGTTAACTATTTTTTTTTTATTGGCTCATACGAAAGTTTTTTAAAATTGATTGACCCCATATTTTTTAATTTTTGATTCTGAGGCTTAGTTTTTTCAAAAAAAAAATAATAAAGTTAGAAATTACAGGCCGCGAATTCAGTAGCGCGTCACTCAGATTTGAGCGTACGATTGGAGCGTATAAAAATCAATAAAATTCCTGGAGAGAGACAATGCTACGAATCTTATGCGCTAGAAGAAAACAGAAGAAAACGGGAGAGAAATCACGTCTGTGATTTCTTTCTTCTTACTTAAAACGTCACAATGAATCAGGGGTGGGGAATTTTAAAGTTTTACATTAATTATTGCAAAAATTAAACAATTTTCGAACGTGAAAACGTTACTAATCCGTCTAATTTAATTTACATTATCGATTTTTTGAAAGACGGTCTTTATAATCGATTGACGTTAACGGCCCTATTATGACGCGTTCCTGAAGATGACTCTATGTTGAGTCGAAACCGGTAGAACATAAATATAACAATTATCCATTAAAAAAAGTGCAACTCTTTATTTTATTTTAATAATAAAATTGTTAGTTAAATTCAATTATTTCAGTATAGATGCTAATGCCATCTTACGGTAGGATTTCGACATACAATCAGACCCAAGTTCTCCTATCAAAGATCCCTGGGGCTGGTATAAGCTCCGCCCATCTCTGTGACGTCAAGGCTTAGGTTGTCTATTCCCGGTATAACGAACCTCGTTAGAACGGACAAAATATTTTTAAATAATACTATTAATATTGTCTATTTATTAATATTTAAATATCCGTTATATCGAGGTTTTATTATATTAATAAATTCTTTTTAATTACTTGAAAGAAATTAACGCAAAATAACTGTTCTTGCAAACAAACAGGTTCTAATTGCGTTAAAACTTTATCCAAAACAACTTTGAAATTCGCTCGATCTTTCGTAGAAGCCTCCAATGTCCAATCAATATCAGAACCAAGTAAAGCAACATTCTTAACCGGTAAAGTTAAGTTATTAACAACCCCAATGCTTTCTCGCGCGATTTCAAATAATCTCCTTAAATCCTTTTCGTACAATTTCCCAAAAGATTCCGTATAAGATTTTCTCAAATAATCATAAGCTTTTCTATCCATAACCTTAAAATTAAAAATTTATATTAATCGAAATCATTTATATTAATAATTACTTTTGTCCAATGCATTAAATCAGTGTAAAGCTGTAATTCTTTATGAATAGCGCCATGTTGGGGTAAAGAAAAATTATCCCCCGTTCTTATAGTTTCTCCTTTTCCATGATTTCCATAATGTATAAACAAATTATTTAATTGGCGTGTTAAACTGACTGAAAATTGATCTTTTAGTTTTAAAAATTTCTTTTTTTGTTCTTGAACCGCCGCCATATCCAATAAAGCGGGCTCAATGTCAGCGTTTAAAGCATTTTTTAATGCATTACTTGCACTTATAGCCGCTTTTATCCCTTCGGGGGTTGTAAAATCGGCGTTTTCTAATATTTTTTGATGATGTGATGATAAATCAAGCTGACCCTAAAGAATACATAAATAAAATTATATTTAGAGTTTGTGAGTATAAATTTGATTAAACTTACAACAATTTTTTCCAATTCATTGAATAATAAAATATTATTACGACTTGCAATGGCAATTTTGCTATTTTTTTTCTCCATTTCTTCCATTGTGTTTTTAACATGGCACAAAATTTCATCATAACCATCTAATCTCTGCTCAATTTTCTCAGCCTCCTCAATAGCTACATCTAATTGTTCCATTATTGTTTCAACTTCACTTGCTAATAATCTCTGAACATTTTCGCTCTCCAACAATGATAAATCCCGTGCTAAATACTCAGTAAATGCTTCTGCATTACTTATTGCGTATTCACAATCAGACATTAATTTTGTTAAATCT
Source organism: Onthophagus taurus (assembly GCF_036711975.1). Classification (NCBI taxonomy): domain Eukaryota; kingdom Metazoa; phylum Arthropoda; class Insecta; order Coleoptera; family Scarabaeidae; genus Onthophagus; species Onthophagus taurus. The sequence continues at coordinate 5,633,720 of NC_091968.1, read as the reverse complement.
TCCTGTTCTTTCTCTGTAATTGGTTGGATGTCTTGCAAGTCCATATCAGGATCAAGACAAAGAGGAGATGAAACAAAGTTACTTTCCGGTGTTAAAATATCCTCCATCAGCCAAGTTTTCGGGACGTTTCTAAATTTAGGCTTGTCTTTTAAAACATATTTATTGGCTTGCCTCCATATCGTTACAATAAACGCTTGCCTTTCTTGCCAATTCAATGCAACCCACCTATACATTTTATCTAATTGCAAATCAAATTCCAAAAAGCGTTGATCCTCATTTTTACCATCAACCGATTTTAAATCAACCAACGACCAAGTTCGTTTCTTTTTAAACGTTTTATCCGTTTGTTTCACTTGAACTATCGAAATATTCGCCGGTGGATTTATCGTCGTCGTTACGCATAATATTGAAGATTTTTTCTTTTTTAATAATTTCCCAACGTGACATAGTGCTAAAACACGTTCTTCACTTGATTCAAACACCTCTTTATTTAAGATATTTCTTGTAGACATTTTTTTTAATCAATATAAAATAGGTTATGTTTTTTGTTTTGACATTGACATTTAGTTTTGACAAATAAGTTTTAAGATTATAACATTTTATTTAGATTTATTAATTAATAACAACTTCGTTTCATATTCAATTCACTTAAATCATTTTAGAAACAATTTTTAATTAATTAATTTTGATCCTTTTAAAATTATTCTTATACTTTATTTTATGATTTATTTGGAATTTATGATTGACATCTATTGGTGGCGGTTTGAACTTTATTGTTATAAATGATCATTATATTAATTATTTCGTGTTTATTAACTTAATTTTCAACTTCGTATGTAATTAAATTCACTTAAAAACATTTATTATATTGAAAATAATTTAATTTTTTAATTAATTAATTTTTGTGTTGAATTCTTGTAGCGACATCTACTGGATATAAATTTAAGTTTATTCCTATAATAAAAAAGTTAAATTTTGAAGTTATTTAAAAGTTGATTTTTATGTATTTTTATTTAAATATGTGTTAAATTTTGATTTATAAGTAGATTCGATTGATTTATAATAATTAATAAAGAAATCTCATAATTGAACGGTTTCTACGCAGCGACATCTCTACCATAGTGCTAAAACACGTACTTCATTTTATTCAAACACCTCGTTATTTAAGATATTTCTTGTAGACATTTTTTTTATCAATATGAAATAGGTTATGTTTTTTGTTTTGACATTGACATTTAGTTTTGACATAAATAAGTTTTAAGATTATAACAATTTATTTAGATTTATTAATTAATAAGAACTTCGTTTCATATTCAATTCACTTAAATCATTTTAGAAACAATTTTTAATTAATTAATTTTGATCCTTTTAAAATTATTCTTATACTTTATTTTATGATTTATTTGGAATTTATGGTTGACATCTATTGGTGGCGGTTTGAACTTTATTGTTATAAATGATCATTACATTAATTATTTCGTGTTTATTAACTTAATTTTCAACTGCGTATGTAATTAAATTCACTTAAAAACATTTATTATATTGAAAATAAATTAATTTTTTAATTAATTAATTTTTGTGTTGAATTCTTGTAGCGACATCTACTGGCTATAAATTTAAGTTTATTCCTATAATAAAAAAGTTAAATTTTGAAGTTATTTAAAAGTTGATTTTTATGTATTTTTATTTAAATATGTGTTAAATTTTGATTTATAAGTAGATTCGAATTAATTTATAAAATTTAATAAAGAAGTCTCATAATTGAAAGGTTTCTACGCAGCGACATCTCTAGCATAGTGCTAAAACACGTCCTTCACTTGATTCAAACACCTCTTTTTATATTTTTTGTTTTGACATTGACATTTAATTTTGACATAAATAAGTTTTAAGATTATAACATTTTATTTAGATTTATTAATTAATAACAACTTCGATTCATATTCAATTCACCTAAATCATTTTAAAACCAATTTTTAATTAATTAATTTTGGATCTTTTAAAATTGTATTAAATTTTTACACCGACATCTACTGGTTATAAATTTAAGTTTATTCTTATACTTTTTTTTACGATTTATTCGAATTTTTTTGGTATTATTTCGTCTTTATTAACTTAATTTTCAACTTCGTATGTAATTAAATTCACTTAAAAAGATTTATTACTTTGAAAATAATTTAATTTGTTAATTAATTAATTTTTCGTATTGAATGTTTGCAGCGACATCTATTGGTTATAAATTTAAGTTTATTCCTATCATAAAAAAGTTAAATTTAAAAATTGATTTTTATGTATTTTAATTTAAATATGTGTTAATTTTGATTTATAAGTAGATTCGAATTAATTTATAATAATTAATAAAGAAATCTCATAATTAAAAGCTTTCTACGCAGCGCCATCTCTGAGCCAAATAGATATATAATTTAAAATTTGAATTTAAACCTATTCTTTTTTTGAATCGTTTTATCCTTACTTTATCCTTAATAAATTAACTTTAAAGTGGTGTTATTTTATTAATTGATGTATTAAAATAAATAATTTTCACATTTGTGCCAAGTGCGACTTTTTTTGCAAATTTTGTTCGTTTCGAAAAACAAACTGCTTGAAAACGGTGTCAACGATCTTCTCTGTTATGAAAAAACTCTGTAGACCAAGTCGGATCTATATAAATCGTTCTGAAAGAGAAGAAATACGTAAGCAGGAAAAGTATGAATAAAGGATAGACGCCGACGACGTCGACGTCGTTTGTATATATGGTTGAAGTGTTACGTGGAGGGGGCGAAAGTCCATCGCCGTTGAGACGACGACGCGACGTCCTCCGCTTTTCCGACAACACACATTACAGTCGACGTCGGGCGTCGCGACGCCGAACATCACACGAAAATCCGGAAATTCCGTGGACGTTTCCAAACTACGAGAATAAGCTTTGTTGTTGTGTAGTGGTTGAACTCGGTCTTTGTTGCCGATTCTTTCAAAGTTTAATATTTAGACAAAAAATTGTTGAGAAGTGAGAATAAGAATTCTGTTGTTGGTGTTGAATTTAATTTTTTTTTGTAAATCTTATTGAGTTGAGGTGGAATAATGAAGGAGAAAAAAACGAAAAAGAAACTTCATTAAGTTGTGTTTAAAACAGGGAAAGAAAAACTTAAAAGATTTTCATTAAAAAATTAATGGAGGTGTGTTGTAACGAAATGTGATGAATGAATAAAGTGAATGAAGATTTTTTGTGTGGATTAGGACAACATTGAAGTTTTGAAAAAATAAAAGGTTCGTTGGTAATTTAGTTTCTTTTCAAGATGGAAGAAAAAATTTCTTTTTCACGTGTATAGAAATCGATTAGTTGTTTCTTTGTATTTATCAGCGGTTTCCAGGTTTCCGGGAATTTAAATTATATAGTAGGTTCAAAAAAGTTGTTTTTACTGTTATAGTTCAATTTCAAACATAAATAGTTATTCAACTCATTGGGATTGTTATTTTATATAGAAATATTTAACATATCCCAGCAATTTTAAATCGATTATTTTAATTTTCCACTTTATTATGAATTTTCCACAAATTGTTTTTCAAGAGGTTGCTATTGACGCAATTAAGCTATGATGGTCTAAATATTAACATTACCAAGTTATATTAGCTTTATGCACACAATTCATACCAAATTTGCTGAATCGAGACTGATTACTTCCCAGAATGTTAGAAACTTGCCTTAATTATGCTGTTACCTAAAATATTGGAGTATCCTGATTGTGTTTCCATGAATGTACTCCAAGTTCTTGTCAAGGTGATGAGAAAATGTTATTACAAGCATCTTTAAACTCAATCCCTTAAATCATATACCATCAATTTGCTTTAAACCTTAGCAATCCACAATCCATCAAGTCCCCTGTATCATTAGCGACGCTATTAACCTCCTAAATTCCAATTTCTGAACCTGGTTGCACACAAACTCGAAAAAGCTTCGACCCAAAGTGTCGAAGGACTAATAGTTACGCATCGCACCTAATTAAACTCATCCACATCTATCCAACATGCAGAAATAGCCAAATTTAACTCTCTCTAAATCGGTAAGCTTTAATGTATCTTTAATTTTCACCCTCTAACTTTCGAGATACCGAATTAATTATAATTTTGAGTAGGTTTTTGAATCTCCCCAAGTATTTTGAGTTAATAATTACTCTTTGTTAATAATTCTAACACCAACCATTCTGAAGATGTGAGGGATTTTTTGTTAAAAATGCAACATTGAAGTTATCGTAGTTCTGCTCCCTGAAACATCTATCACAGTGATCAAGTTATAATTTTGAGTACATATTTGAATTTTTTAAAGTATTTTAAACAAATAAGGTACTCATTGTTAAAAGTTGTACCACCAACCGTTTTTGAGATAAAAAAGATTTTGTGTTAACAAACACTAAGAACCCCAAAAATTTAATATATCTTTAATTTGCGCCCTCTAACTTTCAAGATACTGAATAAATTATAATTTTGAGTACATTTTTGAATTCCTCCAAGCATTTTAAGCTAACAAGTGCACTTTATTAAAACTTCTAATCCCAACCGTTCCATAGATGTGAGGGATTTTTTGTTAAAAATTCAACATTGAAGATATCGTAGTTCTAGTCCCTGTAACATCTATCACAGTGATCAAATTATAATTTTGACTATATATTTGAATTCTTTGAAGTGTTTTAAACAAATAAGGTACTCATTGTTAAAAGTTGTATCGCCAACCGTTTTTGAGATAAAAAAGATTTTGTGTTAACAAACACTAAGAACCCCAAAAATTTAATATATCTTTAATTTGCGCCCTCTAACTTTCAAGATACTGAATAAATTATAATTTTGAGTACATTTTTGAATTCCTCCAAGCATTTTAAGCTAACAAGTGCACTTTATTAAAACTTCTAATCCCAACCGTTCCATAGATGTGAGGGATTTTTTGTTAAAAATTCAACATTGAAGATATCGTAGTTCTAGTCCCTGTAACATCTATCACAGTGATCAAATTATAATTTTGACTATATATTTGAATTCTTTGAAGTGTTTTAAACAAATAAGGTACTCATTGTTAAAAGTTGTATCGCCAACCGTTTTTGAGATAAAAAAGATTTTGTGTTAACAAACACTAAGAACCCCAAAAATTTAATATATCTTTAATTTGCGCCCTCTAACTTTCAAGATACTGAATAAATTATAATTTTGAGTAAGTTTTTGAATTCCTCCAAGTATTTTAAGTTAAAAAGTACTCTTTGTTAAAACTTCTAACACCAATCGTTCCAAAGATGTGAGGGATTTTTTGTTAAAAATGCAACATTGAAGATATCGTAGTTCTGCTCCCTGAAACATCTATCACAGTGATCAAGTTATAATTTTGAGTATATATTTGAATTTTTTAAAGTATTTTAAACAAATAAGGTACTCATTGTTAAAAGTTGTACCACCAACCGTTTTTGAGATAAAAAAGATTTTGTGTTAACAAACACTAAGAACCCCAAAAATTTAATATATCTTTAATTTGCGCCCTCTAACTTTCAAGATACTGAATAAATTATAATTTTGAGTACATTTTTGAATTCCTTCAAGTATTTTAATCTAAAAAGTAGTCTTTATTAAAACTTCTAACCCCAACCGCTCCAAAGATGGGGGGGATTTTTTGTTAAAAATGCAACATTGAAGATAACGTAGTTCTGCATTCTGTAACATCTACCACAGTGACCAAACTATAATTTTGAGTACATGTTTGACTTCTTTGAAGTATTTTAAACAAAAAAGGTACTCATTGTTAAAAGTTGTATCATCAACCATTCTTGAGGTAAAAACGATTTTGTGTTAACAAACATTAAGAACCGCATAATTTTAATGTATTTTTAATTTTCACCCTCTAACTTTCAAGATACCGAATAAATTATAATTTTGATTACGTTTTTGAATTTCCCCTAAGTATTTTAAGCTAAAAAGTACTCTTTATTAAAACTTCTAACCCCAACCGCTCCAAAGATGTGGGGGATTTTTTGTTAAAAATGCAACATTGAAGATATCGTAGTTCTGCTCCCTGTAACATCTATCACAGTGATCAGATTATAATTTTGACTATATATTTGAATTCTTTGAAGTGTTTTAAACAAATAAGGTACTCATTGTTAAAAATTGTATCGCCAACCGTTTTAGAGATAAAAAAGATTTTGTGTTAACAAACACTAAGAACCCCAAAAATTTAATATATCTTTAATTTGCGCCCTCTAACTTTCAAGATACTGAATAAATTATAATTTTGAGTATGTTTTTGAAGTCCTCCAAGTATTTTAATCTAAAAATTACTCTTTATTAAAACTTCTAACCCCAACCGCTCCAAAGATGTGGGGGATTTTTTGTTAAAGATGCAACATTGAACATATCGTACTTCTGCTCCCTGTAACATCTACCACAGTGATCAAATTATAATTTTGAGTACATATTTGAATTCTTTGGAGTATTTTAAACGAAAAATGTACTCATTGTTAAAAGTTGTATCACCAACCGTTTTTGAGATAAAAAAGATTTTATGTTAACAAATACTGAAAACCCCAAAAATTTAATATATTTTTAATTTGCGCCCTCTAACATTCAAGATACTGAATAAATTATAATTTTGAGTACGTTTTTGAATTTCTCCAAGTATTCTAAGCTAGAAAGTACTCCTTATTAAAACTTCCAATCCTAATCTCTAAAGATGTGAGTGATTTTTTATTAAAAATGCAACATTGCATATATCGTAGTTCTGCTCTCTGTAACATCTATCACAGTGATCAAATTATAATTTTGAGTACATATTTGAATTCTTTGAAGTATTTTAAACAAATAAGGTACTCATTATTGAAAGTTGTAACAGCAACCGTTTTTGAGATAAAAAAGATTTAGTGTTAACAAACACTAAAAATGCCAAAATTTAATATATCTTTAATTTGCGCCCTCTAACCTTTAAGATACTGAATAAATTATAAATTTGAGTACGTTTTTGAATCCCTCCAAGTATTTTAAGCTAAAAAGTACTCTTTATTAAACACCACAGAAATCGTTAAATTCAAACTCTCAAATCATATGCTATCAATTTGCTTTACAACCCCAGCAATCCAAAATCCATCAAGTCCCTTGTATCATTAGCGACGCTATTAACCTCCTAAATTCCAATTTCTGAACCTGGTTGCACACAAACTCGAAAAAGCTTTCGATACACTTTAGGCTGAAGGACTAATGAACTCTAGTTACGCATCGCACCTAATTAAACTCATCCACACTCTCCACAAATCACAAACTCTTTAATGTCAGGTTCCGCAAGGAGATGACACAGTTATATATTTCAAGAGAATCGGAAATATAACATAATCCTCTGCCTTTTAGAAAAATACTCTCATAAATAGAAAATAACGGTTAATACACAATATCCGAAGCCGAAGTGTAATGCGTTATCTACCACGTATGGTTTGCCGCAGGGCTTTAATATCTCCCCGCTAGCTTTTAGTCTTTATACTTTGATGTTTCCAAGATATATCCTCTCCTTCTATGCTGACGATATCCAACTTTGTTACGTATTCCATTCTGTTCTTGATATTACAAGTAAAAAGGGCCAAAGAGAATTGAACGTACCTTATAGGAAAATTTTCTAATAATAAGGATGATCGTTATGATTGCTGCGCAGAATATGTTAAACAAATCTCCATTGTTATTAACTTCGTTAAATGTTTGGGTTGCAACTCTAAACGGTTCATTTCCAATTCTGGGAAGTGTTGCATGATCATAATTTTATCCTGCATTCTGATCTTGAAACTTCTCCTATCTAATTGTGAGAACAACTATGGATCTTGTACGACGTAAGGTGTGCCTGGATGAAAGAACACCTCTTTAGAGGTAAAAGGAATTGATATGGGAGTAATAAAGTCTGTAATGTAAGATTCGGGAGGGGTGTTCTGATCTCAAAAAATTATGGCAATAGAAAAAAGGATAAAATGTCTAGTCAGAATCTTCGAAGATACAACTTCAAATGCTATACAGGGTTTTCTTAAAGGTTCTTGAAAGATTTTCTTGGCTACTATTTCTGCATGCATTTCTTATCCGCTCTTTCATGTTTGCTTAAGGACGCCCCAGAAAAAAAAAAATCAAGAGGTGTTAAATCAGGTGATCTGGCAGGCCAAGAAATTGGACCTCCCCTTCCAATCCATCGCCCAGCATAATCCCAATATCAAATATGTGAAAAATATGCTGGACACCCATCATTTTGCAGACACATATTTTGTCTTTCTTCCCTGATCAAACCTACAAGTAACGTTGGTAAGACGTCATCTAAAAAATTTCGGTAATTCTCCCCATTCAGCATACCATCAATAAAGTATGGACCGATCAATTTATCACCAATTATGCTACACCAAACATTAACCGACCAAGGTCGTTGATGTTCTACTACACGCAACCATCTCGGATTTTCAATGCTCCAATAGTGCATATTATGTCTATTGACTTGTCTTTTGTTTGTAAAAGTAGTCTCATCCGAAAATAGCACGTTACCAAAGAAATTGACGTCCAACCGCATTCGTTCTTGTGCCCATTGACAAAATATTAATCGATTTTCAAAATTACCTTCATGAAGTTCTTGATGCAATGAAATGTGGTATGGGTGATACTTGTTGCGCTTTAATATTCTTAAAATGCTGGTCGTCGAGTGGTAACTTGAGGATTTACCTCAACGCTAGCTAACACCGCAATTTCTTTTTCTTCCGTACTTACAGTTGCTCGCCGAGTTCTTTTTTTTTGATTCCACTTTTCCGGTGTAAGTGAAATCATTCACAACTCTGTAAAAGGTACTTCTCGAAGGCATATTTCGATTAGGAAAACGTTCTCAATACAAAGCTATCAGCAACCATAAATAAAAATCATTTCTACTTTTTCTGAAACACTTAGGCTATTCATGATTAACACTTAGTTTAAACACTTTGCCTTAATGTAAAACGATGGAATGAATTCAGAATTTGTTGCCAAACAGTTTTTATGCAAATTTAGTTTTACCTGTTACATTTTAAAACAATTCAACCCCAAGTCTCTGAAAGCAAAGAAAGCAAAGAAATATTCTGAAAATGCTGACATAAGCAGTTCCACGAACTCTTGTTTTTTTGTGCGTTATTCTATTATCAAATTGACAAAGGCGGAGAAATGTCGGAACCTCTTTCAAAAGGTATTTCCGACGAGCCAGGTCACCCGATGTACCTCTTCTGGATTTTTTTTGTTGAGCATTCTTAAATAGAAAAGAAGAACTAAAGATAATGTATCGAAGCGGGTAGGAAAATGTTTAAAAATTCATAAATCTTATTTGTTCTTGCTAGATTATAAACGTTAGTTAATTGTTTCTGAAGAAATTTCAATTTTTTTCAAAAGATATTTGTCCGTTGCACTGGCAAAACCACACAGTAAAATTTTTTTACTTTACTTTTATCCATAGATTCAGATTTTACAATAAAATACATAGGGTGCCATTTAAAAAATTGGTCGTGACCTTCATATAACCTTGAAGATAAGGTCAAGGTCAAAAAATGTTCAAAAGATGTTATAACCTTCATTTGGTTCATTTTTATGTAAAATGAACCGTTTTCGAGATAATCGCTTGTCTCACGTTAAATGGACCAACTTTTACACGATATTTACCAGAATCCAGATTTTTTCCATAATGTTTTGTTAACTTACACGATAACGCAATTTGCAATGAGCGGGACAAAAACTGGATTAAATGGTAAATTTGCCAACAATACCATTGTCAATTGTTGGAAATTATTCAACCGTAGCAATTATTCTCCATTCCCGTCGGTCCGATCAAGGAAGATGATAAATCAAGACAACGACGTTATAATATCCATATAATAATTTATTAACTCTATTACGGCGAAATTTTAATTTAGAATCAAATAAAGAAATAGAAATTGAACCAGCGTTGAATTTGGGAGAATTTTGTTTTGGAGATGTTGACGTAGAAAACTTGTTTCAAGTTTCAAAAATACATCCGGGTGGAGATGAACAGTCGAGTTTTACAAGTGTGCTGAATTGGTCGATATTGTAGTTGATTTATTGAAATATAATTTTTGTGGAAATAAAACTTTGGAAAATACACAATTTGTGGATTTCATCAACCGATTCATTAGTTTTGGAACGCCTTCGGGGAGTTAAACACTTAAAAAATTCGATTCTACACCTTTTAAAGCCGCCCAATAACTTAGGCGTAAGGAACAAGTTTTTCTTTCAGTTTACCGCTGATTAAATCATTCATTATAGTTCTTTTTTTACTTAGTTCCGACCTTTCATGGAACACGTTTTTCTGGTCATCCAAATACATATATATATATATATTCTTCCGACATCACCCCGAGAACATTGAGGTAAAGGGAAAGAAGGAAAAGAAAGTGCTGGAAAGAGAGGTCGGTTAAAATATTTTTTTTTAACTTTTACATCGTTCGCCTAAATATAAAGAATAAAAATAAGAATATTTATATCTTCGATTACGCCCAATCCCCCTTCTGTTGAATTGAAGACAGATCTTGGATTTGGAAAATTATTTTTATTTTAGGTTTTGTTATTAAAATAGGAGAAGAAGTTATATATTTTTTTTACATTTACGTTTGACCATTGTACCGGTGGTTACCTTGAAGCGGGTTTTTCGTTTTTCTTTAATTTTCGTGTTGTTCGTTTATTTTTCGGTTTCGACGAAAATTTGGCCAAATTTCGGTTCGTTCCGATTTTCCTTTCAGATTTTTTTTTACCGCTTTCTGGTGCGCCGTCGTAGTAAAACGAGTTTGTTTCTTTTTATTTTAATTTCGTTTTTGATACATTTGTATTATTACTTTTGTAATATTTCTTTATTATTGATAAAGATTAATTTTTCTACAATTAAAGTTATTTCGGTGTCAAAGCAAAGTTTCGTAGTTTTACTTAACAATAATTGTGGATGTAATATTTTTAAACTACGTGGCGCTCATTAGATATTTTTTTTTGCACGAACTTATTCCCCGCCGGCTGGAGCACAAGCGGCCATCTACTCCACCAATATATATTTTTTTTAACAGACACTGAACAATTCTTTTTGTATCGAGTAATTATAGTTTGATAAAAAAAAAAGCCACGTAATAACTCATTGACTCACGACTGTCTGCATAGTCTTCCTTTTTTAGTCGCCTAACTAATAGTTCCAACAAAGCGAAACAACTTGATTGATCATTTCATCATGATTACGAACTCATCAAGCCTTTCTTTATTGGGTTGGACGATGTTGAAAATGTTATCCACCTATTGTAGCCATAATTTTAGTTTTATTTCTCTTGTGGACATTCCAGCACGTTGAAACTGTGTCTTGATAGCAGACTTTATACGTTAGGTTTAGACTCATCACTATAAATGATTTTAAGTACCTTCATGAGAGTTTTTTGCTATCTTGGATAGTACTGCACAAAGTAGTATCGTCGATTACTAAGCAAGAATTGGTTGTGACAGTAAAGATATCGAGTCGGCATTAAATTTTGATTGTCGGTATCAAGTGATATCTTCCAAGAGACCCAACTGGTAATAGTGTATATATAATTTTAAATAAATAATTATGGCTACCGAAAAAGTAATACTAAATGATGTGCTAATAAAACTGAACGAATGAGCATATTTGAATTATGTAACGGATCGACAGTCAGTTATTACAAGGAAGGAAATAGACACAAAAAAGTGCAGCAAAAGATAGATGAAAGGCAGATTAGAGACGAAAACAAACACATATAGGTCAAGAACAAGATAGTTGAAGAGATAGCAGATGGGGCCTCAAGGCATTTTTAAAACTTATTAAACTAGCTGCATTGCAAACAACGGCAGGCAAATCGTTCCACAACGCAATCGACTGCACTGTAAAAGATCTGTGGTAGATTTCAGTACTATGGACTGGAAACATGAGTGTAGAGTTCGCATTGATCGAGTGGGCAAGTCTAAAAAGTGAAATGCATTAGACAAATAAGCAGGAGTGCGGGTATGGATAATTTTGTATAGCATAGTAAGCATACGAAATGACCTACGACTCTGGCAAGCCATGATCTGCAGGTTGTTACCATATAGAGTAATATGCTGAAACTTTCCTAAATCAAAAATGTACCGTATACAATTGTTCTGAAGTCTTTCCAATTTACCCCGAAGGGCTGCGGACAGATCGGGATACGCAGCATCGGCATAATCAATGTGTGGGAAAATGAAAGAATAACAAAGATTACGACGTACAACAGGAGAAAGGTAGCAGCGAAGTTTTTTTTAAGTATGGAAACAGAAGTAATCCCTCTTACAGACTTCCTGAACTTGTGGCCGCCAAGACATCGCTGAATCCTTTACCACACCACGATTTTTGACCGTATTAGAAAACGGAATAACGGTGTCGCAAGCCTCAGTTGAAGGGTAGTTAAGGAATTAAATTGTGCCAGCAAGAGGCGAGTGCTAAATGCAATGGTTTGCGTTTTACCTGGATTCAGGTTAAGTCCATGACGTTTAGACTAGTCAAGTACGCTAGAGAGATCGTTGTTAAGAAGCAACAAAGCATCTGGGAGGAAGTTGAAGGTCATCTGCGTACAAATGATAGTTACACGAGATACCATCACTAATACTATTTATAAAAATTGAGAAGAGCAAAGGACCCTGCACACTGCCCTGGGGACATTTGATTTCACGCGGACACGTAAAGACCAATAGGAAAGGTAGGACTGGAACCAAGATACACAAGAAGTTGTAAAACCAATAGCAGAAAGCCTAGTTAATAGGAGGGCATGGTCCACAGAATCAAAGGCCTTACTAAAATCAAGTAACACTAGCAAGGTAATACAACGCTGATCACAAGCAGATCTAATATAATCGGTGATCTTAATCAGTGCTATAGTAGTAACATGCCCTTCAAGAAAATCAGAATGGAACTTGTTAATCAGATTAAACTCCTCAAGATATTTCCGAATTTGTAAATAAGCTAAACGTTCAATAGCTTTTGACAACTTAGATAGAATAGAAATCGGTCGAAAGTCATCAACATGGGACGGTGGTTTAATTTTTGGGATAGGAATAAATATAGACTGTTCATTCAAAATATGTATTAGGGGAGTAATAATTATATCCAGAATTGGTAAGAGGAATCTAAGTCCAATACCATCTGCTCCGACACTAGTGGATTTGGAGTAAGTTAAAGCATCCCGGAACTCAGCATCTGTAACCAAGCTGAATGAAAAGGAAAGCACGTTGGTAGATGCAAGGATTTCAGTATTCTGCCTAGTTATGTTACCAACCACCACAGGAGGACCCGCAAAATACTCCGCTAGAGCAGCAGCATCAAGAGTGGGTTGATCTGTGGGAGACTTTATAACACCAAGTGATCGCATTGTTTTCCAAAATGTCTTATGAGTGGCTGTGCATTACAACGGCTGTGCAGAACACGATAATAATAATAATAATAAACATATTTATTGACTCAGAGAAAACTGCAATAATAAAAATAAAGCTAAATATTATAACATTGGCAACAATAATAAAAATTAAAGGGAATTACAGAGTAAATTCTGAGCCAAAAAGGATCGAGCCAGTCTTACCATTAAGTAACACTATTTTTCATCGATCCTTTTTAACGAGAGAAAAACAAATAGCAAATGAGCAATGAATAAAAAAAAATCAAATGGATTACAAGACCAAAAACTAGGTATTATTGAAAAGAAAAAACAAAAAAATAGCAAGTGTTCCTTAAATTTACGCCTGAAACGCTGCTCACTTCCCAACTTAATTTCATTTGGGATTGAATTATAAACACTAGACAACATAAGAGTAGCATCTTTTAAAAATTTCTAAACGATGTTTAGGTATCGTTAAAGTATACCTGTGTCTAATGTTTAGGTTGTGGACATCGGTTCTAAACGTAATTTTATTATAAAGATAAGGAGGAGATTTATGCATAATAATTTTATGAAATAAACATGCAGAATGTAACTCCCTACGACGCGACATACTCAACCAACCAATCCACCCCAAAGTATGCGATATTCTCTCGTACCTTCTTATGCCAAATATGAAACGAAGACACGCATTTTGAACCCGCTGAATTCGGCGAATATCATCAGCATCGATGCATGAATTGTAAAGCGCATCGCCAAAATTGAAAATAGAGAGCACTAGTGCTTCACATAAGTGAGCTCTAAGTCGGTGGTGTAGCATGTATCGATTGTTATAAAGCAGTTTCAAAGTTAACAAGCCTACTAATATGTTTTTTGAACCTCAGACGAGGGTCCATAATTACACCAAGATTGCGGTTTTCAGAGGAAGTCGGTAGTCTAGCGCCCTACAGAACCAGATGAAAATTGTTTGACAAAGGTAAGTCATCCATCAATCTGCTCACTGAGGATTTGGAAGGGTTAACCGTTAGACAGAGCCGAGCAGCATAAACTGCTAAATTGCCCAAGTCAGTATCTATCCTATCCACTGCGATATTCACTTCATCAGATTCAAAGCTATAATATATTTGAGTATCGTCAGCGTACATATGATAATCACAATATTTTAAACAGGAGCAAAGCTAAAACGTATAAATCAGGTAAAATGAAGGCCCGAGAACAGAACCCTGAGGTACACCCGACACAACACTCAAAAAATCTGAGTATGAACCATCATGGGTCACGCACTGAAATCGATTACAAAGATAACATCTGAGCAAAGAGATGGCTGAATCAGATAACCCTATATAATGTAAGATCGAAAACAAGGTTTCGTGATGTAACGTGTCGAACGCTTTTGAAAAGTCCAATAAGACAAGTGCAGTGAGACATCCATCGTCTACTTTCTTCAATATGTCGTCAGTGACTGCTTAGGTGGGAGGATATTATTTTCAGTGACATAAGCTCTTAACCTCTCGGGAATAAGCTTGTCTAAGATTTTTGATAGAATGGGTAAAATACTGATGGGCCTAATAAAGGTGTCCCAAAATTAACGCAAGATTTCAATTTGCCGCCATTCATGCAGTAAAGTGTTGACAACCCTAAAAAATAAATAAATCGACAGTTGACAGTTTAGGGTTAGTAAAAATGGAGCGTTACACAATGGAACAACGTGTCTTCATTATTGAACAATATTTCAAAAATAATGACTGCTTGGCGGCCGCAGTTCGAAAATTTCGTACAAAATATGGTCGGAATACTGTTTTAACTTCGTCAACTGTGAAGAGATTAATTGAAAAATTTCGGGAGACAGGATCCGTTGGAGACACCAAACACACTGGTCGTCCAAAAACAAGCCGTTCAAATGTCAATATCGAAGCAGTGCGTGCGAGTGTCGGCGACAATCCAGGAACCTCAATTCGGCGTCGTGGACAAGAATTGCAAATTTCAAGAAGCTCTCTACAGCGTATACTCACTAAAGATCTGTGCCTACATGCTTACAAAATTCAATTAACACAACAACTGAAGCCCAATGACCATGCACAGCGTAGAGAGTTTGTTGAATGGATTATTGACCATCAACAAATGAATGCTGATTTTTCGAGCAAAATCATCCTAAGCGACGAAGCACATTTTTACCTTGATGGGTTTGTTAATCGCCAAAACTGCCGCTTTTGGGGTTCTGAAAACCCACATGTGATTGTCGAAAAACAAATGCATCCACAACGTGTCACTGTTTGGTGTGGATTTTGGGCTGGAGGCGTAATTGGACCATACTTGTTTGAAAATGAAGCTGGTCAGGCAGTGACTGTTACTGGTGCTCAATATCGCGACATGTTAACACAGTTCTTTTTGCCGAAATTGAATGATATTGATGTGGCCAATATGTGGTTTCAACAAGACGGTGCCACATGTCATACAGCCCGTGAAACACTTCAATTACTGTATGAGACATTTCCAGGTCGCGTACTATCTCGTTTCGGTGATCAAAATTGGCCCCCTAGATCGTGTGATTTAACACCATTAGACTTCTTTTTATGGGGTTATTTAAAATCACAGGTCTACGTCAACAAGCCCATAACCACGCGTGCATTAAAGGAGGAGATTCAACGTTGCATCAACGAAATTCAGCCACATTTATGCAGAATGGTCATGGAAAATTTCGACAAACGAATGCGTATGTGTATGCAAAGCCGTGGAGGCCATTTACCCGATGTGTTATTTCATAAATAACCCTATCCTATGTACTTTATGAATCAATAAAACAATTACAATCAAAAGACTAAAAACTGTGTTTTCGATTTAATTCAAATCTTGCGTTAATTTTGAGACACCCTGAAGGGTTTTTATTTTTTGGGATGGGCATTATCAAAGCAATCTTCCATTGGTCAGGAAACACGGAAAATTCCAAACAGAAATTCATGATGTGACATAGGTAAGGAAGAATTGGAGGACAACATAGTACTAGCATCTTTTTACTAATTTTATCTTTACCAATTGATTCAGTTTTAATAAAAATTATTAACTGAGCAATCTCTTCTTCCGATGTCAAGGCAAAACTTAGAGGTGTAGTGACAGACAACATTCGATGATTGTTATAGAAATCCTGCAAATCACGATCACACGAGGAATTAACTGTGTCGATTGAAAATAACAATTTATTTGATTAGGTGTACCCAAAGTGTCCGAAATGTTTGGACGTCTGAAAGGAGTAACACTCAGGGATTTAATAGAACTCCATAATTTACGAGAATCGTTTCCAGCAAATAATGTTCCCGATTGGCAACAGAAGGGCTACGTTTGAATAATAACTTATCACGATTCATTCTTGCTTCTTTATAGCAAGCTTGATCTCCAGACTTCAAAAATCTAGGTTGATATGATCTCCCATATATTCTTCTGCTTCTTCTTATTTATTTTTGCATTAATAGAAGGTAGGTTTTGACAATTAATTAGTACTTTGGTCTCTCTAATTACGTTTTGTGCGTCTCTATCAGTCTCTAAAGGACTGATTTTGAAAGCTGCTTCTCCAAACAGCTTCATACAGGAGTTGTAAGTAGCTTTTCACTCATCTTCATGTAGAATAATTAAGAAATCATTAATAATAACACACTGTATGTGTTAATTAATTATCGTACCCGACGTCATCATTGCAAGTATGTAACCAATATCACAGTATTTTTATTGTAATACACGATTTGCGTATGAAGCGTATTGCACTGTGATATTGGTTGCATACATCGGGTACGATAATTAATTAACACACTGTACAAATCAAAAAAAAATACAAATTTTTTATTTCAATTTCAAAATCTCTCGAATCTATTTGAAACGAGTAATGAATTTAGAGACTTTGTAATCGTTTCAATAGGCACCCGGACTGCGCACCGGAAGTGTGCATATTGGATTTGGACATGCATAATTAATGCGTTTTGCGCCACGTATTTCAGGGGAACATAAACGTGAAGCGGTTGTAGTACAGTGGCGAGTTGGGCCCCGCGATTTTGTATTATATTCGTTGCCCCCAGATTAATTGGACGACACTAATCGGTCGCAATTCACGATTTTGTGTATCTATATGTGTACAAACGTACCGGAAACAAATACCAAATCGATAATTTCTCTCCCTTCGAAATAACAAACAAAAAGATCTCATTTTTCCAACCCTCGTTTTATTTTGTTGTGTATAAACCCTCGTCAATGTCAAAAAGTTGTAATTTATCCCTAAAGTATTTTAATATGAGTATCTAGGATGAAACAAATTTGAACAAGAAAAATGATTATTAATGAGAATTCAAAAATAAAACCTTATTGTTCAAAATTCATAAGGGAATTGTATAGTTACGGTTTAAATTAAACGGACAAGACCTGAGGGATTCCTTTCATAGGGAATAACCCAATTAAATTGGGGGAGAGAAAATGGACAGCGAATTCTCCCCCAATTTTCGTCTCATCCAAACCATCAGGACCGCGAAGAGTGACGTTCGTTTTCGGTTTCCGGCTTAAAGCGAATTGGACATTGTACGTCAAACGTTTAATTGACACTAATGGATCTAAACAGACATCGACAAAATCAAATTAGAGGGACATCTCGAACTAAATTTGCCTTAATTAAGATAAACAAATTGGTTTCAAGACAAAGGAAAGAAGATACAAAAAATAAGTTGTTTTAAGTGGAATAACCTTGATCATGTTAAAAAAAGATTGTGTATTTATCGCAAAAATCTAAATTTACACGCCCGGATACGTTATCCAGAAGCATTTAATTATACCGCGCTGGGTCTTAATTGAGAACCGACAGAAGGCTCATTAAACACTTCTTGACGGGGACCCTTTCGATTCTGAGAGCGGTAATCTATCTTTGTCCGAACGAGGATGTTGTACTGTGCCAAAAGGGACATGACCAAAGGAGAGAATTTCTCTGTCTATTCAATCGTTAAATTCCCTTTATTGAAGTTGTCCTTTGTGCTAACTACAACATCATTAAAGCATAATCGTCTTACTTTGATTCTTATTAATCTTATTATCTTATTTTGAAAGTTTATATAATTATTGAAATAAGATAGTCTCAACAATTTAATCCATTTAAGATTAGATACTTAAAAATGTTCGAATTATTTTCTTTGTTTTTGTTTGTCTGAAGAGAATGAGGAGGAGATGGACGTCGTCGTCGGTGGTTAAATAGGCGACATCCGGTAATTGATGCCAATTTCAGATGCGTTGCTGTCGGTTCAATACCCTTCACAATTGAATGATAATCCAATTATGGGTTTGAGAGAAGGCCGCCCGTTGGTTGATTGGCGAAGATAATGAGCCCCGACTAATTGCAGATTAAGTTAGTTAATTAATTACTAGGTTAAATTGGAAAAGAACGATGTAATTGGTGGTTATAAGTAGTTATTTGAGGATTAATTAATTTGTTTTTTTGGTCAAAAAGATGTTTTTCTAATTTTTCTGACTTAAATAAAAATATTAAAAAAATATGCGTTACTTCGTTCATAACTTTTTATGATTGAGCCATAAAGGTGTCAAATGTTAAAATTTACATTTCTTTCAGGATTTCTCAGTTTTTCATCAATTTAGCACTGAATGACAATTAAAATTAGAGCTAACACTATACCTAGAACTAGAATCATGTATGTATGTACGAAAGGGTATACAGCACCTAGGCTTCAACGGGCCCCTTGTACATCCTCCTGCACCCTGCCTGGCTACATCAACCAGCCTAAGGAATTTCCAAAGGCTAGAATACAGCTCAGAGGTGTGTTCCTGATGCCTTCCGTCCTCGGCCACTCCTCTCCGAAGTCTCTCATTTTGAGGTCTTTCAGAGTGGGGTAGTCACATAAGATGTGTCGAACAGTCTCTTTAAGTCTTTGCCCCCTGGATGCTCTTTCCTCTAGGAATGATCTTATTGGCCAACGCATGGTTCAACCAATCAGACAATTACAACTATAACAATTAGACAAAAGAAAAGGAAGGGAAGGATGTGAATAGGAAGGAACAGATCTGTGGATCGCTACACCTCGCTCACTTTACAAAAGCGACAAAGAGGACAATTTAGCATGTGTCTTTTAAAAGTTATTGATGATGCACACACTGTCTACTCAAGAGGAAATTCATTCATTGTCTTAGTGATCTGATAGGAAAATGAATTTTTGAAAAATGCAGTATTAAAAGTAGGTGGAGATAATCTCCCTTTAAATCTAATATTTACAGTGTGTACATCCCCGCGAAAACTTATTTTGTTATAAAGGTAAAGTGGCATATAAAGATGGAGGAGTTGGTGGTAGAGACATACAGAGTGCAGCACCCTCCTTCACTGCATGTTTAACCATTTTAATTCCGGCAACTTATCACTTACATGATCACTTCGATGAAGACCAAACAGTAAACGTATACAGGAATTTTGCGCTTTTTGAATTTTTGCTTTTAAGACATAGAACAAAAAAGGAGAGCACAGAACATCTGCATAATTAAAAAGTGACAGGACCACACCTTCACAGAGACATTTCCTTGTGTTACGGTTCAAATAATGTCTGTCGAGTAGATAACCTTCAAACTTCCATACGCCCTTTGTATGCATTTGTTGATGTGATCATTAAAAGTCAAATTCTCATCTAATAAGACACCCAAATTCCTTACTGTTTTATGAAATTGTAGCGGTTCATTGTTCACAAATAGATGGAGATTGTCTGCAACTTGCTGTCTGAGACTCTTCTGGCCGAAAATAATGACAAGAGACTTACTCTGATTTATATGAAGTCCATGGCGGTCAGAGATATCACATAAAGCTTGCAAATCACTATTTATATCTATATATGCTTTAAACACCTCAGACGGAGGGAAGGAATAGTATAGCTGAGTGTCGTCTGCGTAAAAGTATGCCTTACAATGTGAAATGGATTAGATAAAATTTGATGTGTATAATGCATACAAAATAGGCGAAATAGTCGATCCCTGCGGTACCCCCGATCTCACTTCCAGAATCAACCCGCACTGATACTGCTTGTTCTCTAAAACCGAACTGGTTTACGGGTAAAATATTATTATCTTCCACATAACTATTTATTTGTTGAAATAAAATTCGTTCCATAACCTTTGATAACACCGGCAGCACACTTATTGGCCTCAAATCACTTAAAGCAGTTGGTGCGTTCGATTTGGGCTTTATCAAAGCTTTTTTTCAGATAGTAATACACCACTAAGAATACAAGTATTAATGAGATTACAAAGGTAAGGCGTAATATGTGGACAACACAAATCAATACATTTAATATTGAGATACTCATATCCGGAAGCTTTGCTTTTGCTAGAGATAGCCTTTTCAATTTCGAACTTATCAACAGTGTGCAAACCGAAGGTTAAATCATTTATAAATTTAATGCTGTTTTTTACTTCTACTTCTGTGGAACTTGAGTAGGTGAGATATTTCTTCGTAAAAATGTGTTGTAAGGGTGTAAAGTTCGTGTTACATTCCAGAATTGGCGAATGATCCGCCATTTCATTCCAGAGTACGGCATTTTTACTATCTCTCTCACCCATTACAATTCCTGCACGCGTCGAATCCTGGTCACCAGTGCCACCTCTTGAATGAACAAATAAAGTGGCGTAAGGTTCAACATATTTTCTATGGCTGCAGTGGGGGTAGTCCACAGCGCACCTGTAACATACAAACACGCAAGTCTCTGTACTTTATTAACTGCAGCAGTGGATGTAGACTGTAAGGTCTTTGACCACCATACAACTGCACCATATATAAGCATAGGTCGGATTGTAGCCGTATAAATCCAGAGGGCAGTTTTGGGTGACAAACCCCATGTCTTACCTATAGCCCTTCTTCATTGACCGAATGCAACGTACGCTTTTTTTACTCTATTATCTAGGAGAGCTTTCTATGTCATTTTATTGTCAACTGTAATGCCCAGATATTTGACTTCTTTTGACAAGACCAATGGAGTATTAGCGAGAGATGGCATTCTGGGCTTGCCAAGCTTCCTCATCCGTGTGAAAAGAATCAACTCTGTCTTCTTAGGATTCACAGAGAGTCTTTATTGATCACACCTAGTCTCAATCAATTTGAGATTTCACATTTATGTACTTGCCTTTGACGAGAATGGTTAAATCATCTGCATAACCAACTGTTGTAAAGTTGGCTTCAGTAAGGCGTTTCAAGTGGCTATCCAACTCCTCTTTGAAGACTCACATCGCCAGCCCTAAGCTTAACTATTCTATGTTTAAGAGTGTTCTCAATGTAACCACAAAGAGTCGGCGGAACATTATGCTCTATGCTCTATTATGCTTGTTTTATCAAAAGTTCCCTCTATATCTATGAAAACACCCAGCGCAGACTACTTCAAGTCCAGCGCTCCATCAACAAAGCTGGTCACTGAGTGAAGAGCCGTTAGTATGGATTTGCCCTGAGTGTAAGCGTGTTAATTAGGATTTACTTGTTTAGTTGGAAGACAGAAATCTCTAATATTATTTCGGTGTGAAATAATCTAGCTTCACAAAACCGGGTGGTTTTGGTATGAAGTTCACCGTGACCTCACGCCACCGACTGGGTATAAAACGCAGCGCCAGGCACGCCTGGAAGATTCCTGCTAGGTGAGGTACTAAATCCTCCTCTAAAGCCTCATTGTAAAAGGGCAGGTATAATACCGTCTGGTTTTTACATCGTTTTTAAAAAGATGTTATGTCATGGACATATTTTAGAAGAATATCTCAAGAACTATGAACACTGTGAAATAGTAACATATACGGTTGTATAAACAAATTTAGTTGTATTCATAATAGGATAAAATATACAATGTGTTCCATTTAAATAAATTTACGTACTCTCCGTTACGCCTAAATGGGACACTCTGTATAAGTAAAAATAATTTTACGTAATAGACAATGATAAGTCAAACAACTTTTATATAAAATACTTTTTGTTTTTTCAAACGATTTAGTAACTATCGACCGCCGAGATACTAATAACTCACCCTGTATAGAAAGCAATTTATCACCTAATAATGTACTCCAACTATCTCATTACATCAAATACTGACCTCCAAATCGATACGATGAAACCTGATCATTTCTCGAAAATGTTTCATATTCCTAATTTGAGTAACGACTATTGACTCTGCATGTGACATGTTATTCCACTCTGAAGATATGATTTGATTCTGCATCTATTTGCAGATGGAGATGTTTTCTTGAAGAAAGGCAAAAAATGTTTAGATTACAAACTGAAAAAAGAAGTATAAAATAGTGGGTTATAAAATCGTTCCTTGCATTGTAAAAGAGATTTAAAGTTTGTAAACAAGATTTCTAAACAAGAAAAGAGGTCAAACGTAAACGATTAAAGCGTAAACTAGATATTTAAATGGATTTGTGGCGTTATAAATGTTTTCTTTTATTCACGACTGTAATTTAATTTGCAATTGAATTGAAATTTAGTTAAGAATTTCTCTTCCTAGATTATTTTTCTTATTTGCTTTACTATATATTTTTTCTATATTTATTATGATTGAGTAAGATTTGAGTTTTTGCAAAAATGTGGTATTCTATTTTTGTGAAAGCTCTACAAATGACGGGGTCGTTATTATTACCATAAACTCAGTTCTTAAACCGTCGCCGGTTTGAAAGTAATTTTCTTTTCTGGTCGTTGCCGTGTATTATTTATACGACGACCGTGCACAGGTTTAAATGGGTCGCGATATAAAATATGCCGTATTCATTTGAATTTTTCGGTCGATATCGCTGCTATAATGTAGTATAGTAGGTTTACGTGTGCATACTAACCAACCCACAATTTTCTCTTCAACGTTCCAAAAATACACCCCACAATTTCTCAATATTTACGTATTCGAAATTTTTATGCTTACTTATTATTATGCTTTTATTTTATTAATTCTTAAATTAATTTTTTGTCATACGCTCTGTTTTATTGAATTCCGAGCATTTAAAACCATGAATTCATCAAATTTTTATATTTTCGTATTTTTCTCGATATTCATTAGTCTGAGAGCAAAAGTGGAAAAGGGCAATATTGTTAAGAATAAAATTTGCTACAACTTCTACTCTAAAAGCTTTTTTGTAACATGGTCCTCATCATAAGCGTTACCATCAATTGCATTTAAAACCATGAATTGGACCGTTTATTTTGAAAGTGGTGTAAGTCTCTAACGAATCTTAAAAAGAGAAGACGAATAATAGAGGTAGAATCTTCATCAGATGAGGATATTGTTACTGAGAACTTAGATTCTGCAGAACAAAATAAAGGAAAATATTTGCAACAAATAAACAAAATTAAGCGAAATACTGGACAAAAGTACTATACAAAAAGAGGAATACTCATTCCAGCAAAACAGTTTGAATCCAGAAATTGTAATTATTCGAAGAAATGTGTAGAACGTATTAATGAAATACAACGTATAGAAATTTTTGATAAGTTCTGGAATATAGGTGATTTTAATAAGCAAAATGTATTTCTCTATCGTAATGTTCAACGTGAAACTGTCAACACAAGAAGGGCAATAAAATAATTTAAAAAATAAATAATTCGGGCACTATGAGGGCATATGCTTATAAATTGTATCTGGTCACTTCAGGTGGAAACATTTTAGTATGTAAGATATTTTTCATTGTACTTTCCAAATATCTACTGGACGAAGTGATCGTATCCTAAAAGCGCATAAGAATATTCCGAAAGATATGCGTGGAAAAATGGATGGCTCTTGCAGAAGAACTAGTGACCTAGTGACGAATACGGTGATAGAACACATAAAAAGCTTTCCGGTATTATACTCGATCCCAAAATCCAGAACGGATGTTTTTAAATCCTGAATTAAACATAAGAAAAATGTATAATTTATACTTAGAAAAATGCAAGGAAAACAATTTGAGTTCAGTTAATGAATGGACATACAGGAAAATCTTTAAACGAGATTTCAAGTTACACTTCCATTTGCCACGTAAAAATACCTGTGCAAAATGCGATTTCTTAAACATGAAAATTAAGACAACAACTGATGACGAAGAAAAAACAATTCTTGTACAAAGACATGATGTTCACTTGCAAGATGCTGAATTAGCAAGAAAAGCATTGCAAGAAGATAAAATTCTAGCATCCAAAAATGCTAATAAATACTTTGCCTTCTCTTTTGACTTACAAAAAGCCTTACTTTACGCCAAATTATCTGTCTCAATCGCATATTATAAGCGAAATATCTATTAAAAATAAAGCTGGTTTTCGCACTTAAACAATGGATCTTTATTTTTACTGATCAGCTTTTACCGGTTTCGCCTATTTATTTCGGCATCTTCAGAAAGCTTTCTATATGTATACAAAATAAAATTAAGTGCAATTATTCTTTATCTAGTCGAAAATTGTTGTTAAAAAATAAAAATTTACGCCTGGATCGAACACTTAAAACAAATTTTGACAAACTATATGGCAAAATCCGACAGCATATATTATAGTGTTCATTGTTAAGAATAAAATTTGCTACAACTTCTATTCTAACAGTATTTTTGCAACATGCTCCTATTCATAACCACTAAGCACCATCAGCTGCATTTAAAACCATGAATTCATAAAATTTTTATATTTTTCTGGATATTCATAAGTCTGAGAGCAAAAGTGAAAAAGAGCAATATTGTTAAGAATAAAATTTGCTACAACTTGTATTCTAAAAGTTTTTTGTAACATGCTGCTGATCATAAGAGCTACCATCAATTACATTGAAAAGCATGGATTCAGAGAATTTTTATATTTTCGTATTTTTCTCGATATTCATGAGTCTGAGAGTAAAAGTGAAAAAGAGCAATATTGTAAAGAATAAAATTTGCTACAACTTCTATTCTAAAAGTATTTTTGCAACATGCTCCTAATCCTAAGCACTAAGTACCATCAACTGCATGTAAAACCATCAATTCATAAAATTTTTATATTTTCGTATTTTTCTCGATATTTATGAGTCTGAGAGCAAAAGTGAAAAAGAGCAATATTGTTAAGAATAAAATTTGCTACAACTTCTATTCTAAAAGTATTTTTGCAACATGCTCCTAATCTTAAGAATTAAGTACCATCAACTGCATGTAAAACCATCAATTCATAAAATTTTTATATTTTCGTATTTTTTTCGATATTCATGAGTCTGAGAGCAAAAGTGAAAAAGAGCAATATTGTTAAGAATAAAATTTGCTACAACTTCTATTCTAAAAGTTTTTTTGTAACATGCTCTTCATCATAAGCGTTACCATCAATTGCATTTAAAGCCATGAATTTATAAAATTTTTACATTTTCGTATTTTTCTCGATATTCATGAGTCTGAGAGCAAAAGTGAAAAAGAGTAATATTGTTAAGAATAAAATTTGCTATAACATCAATTTTAAAAGTTTTTTTGTAACATGCCCCTCATCATAAGCGCTACAATCAACTTCATTTAAAACCATGAATTTATCAAATTTTTATATTTTCGTATTGTTCTCGATATTCATGAGTCTGAGAGCAAAAGTGAAAAAGAGCAATATTGGCAAGCATAAAATTTGCTGCAACTTCTATTCTAAAAGTTTTTTTGTAACATGCTCCTAATTATAAGTGCTACCATCAATTGCATTTAAAACCATGAATTCATAAAATTTTTATATTTTCGTATTTTTCTCGATATTTATGAGTCTGAGAGCAAAAGTGAAAGAGAGCAATATTGTTAAGAATAAAATTTGCTATAACTTCTATCCTAAAAGTTTTTTTGTAACATGCTCCTGATCATAAGCGCTACCATCAATTGCATTTAAAATCATGAATTCATAAAATTTTTTTATTTTCGTATTTTTCTCGATATTTATGAGTTTGAGAGCAAATGTGAAAAAGAGCAATATTGTTAATAACTATATATATATAGAGCAATATTCTAGAGCAATATTCTACAACTTTTATTCTAAAAGTTTTTTTGTAATATGCTTCGATTCCGAGAATAAAATTTGCTACAAGTTCTAAAACTAAGCCTGAAGACGCACGGCTAAGCCCGAAACTTTCTAATTTTCTAGCTTTAGCTTGCATATAACGGACTTTTAACTATAACGGACACTTTCTTACCCATATTAGTCGGTTATATCGAGGTTTAACTGTAATTACAAAATGTCTATCTGTTAAGAACCTCTTAAGAGTAGAAGCCTTATTCAGATTCGGTTAGCAGCGTTAATGTACCGTGAAAATGGATGGGTTTTACTCGCTTCTGAAGGTGCGGCTTCGTTTATAAAGGTTATGGTTCGGTTCTCTTCTAAATGGAACTGCACAGAGAGAATCTTGTTTTAAAACTATGTATAAAAGATGTGATTAGCGATACTAATAAGTGTTATAAAAAAATAAAACGATTTCAGAGAAAGACGTTATTTTTTAAAGAGAGTAGTTCAAACAAAAACAACGAGCCCTTCACAAAAGCGTTTCCGCCCTTTTCAAACCTCCCAATCAATTTCCGGTTAAAGCATCCGTATAATTCCCCCTCAACCTAACCCAACCAGAAAAGGGGATGTTTTTAGAAAACACACTCTTTTCCGGATAAATCGACTTTGAACTCATTCCCCCGCTTTGCCCCCCAATTTTCCGATTCGGACAATTTTTTTCGATTACAAAGCGTTTCATTTCGCGTTAAATGTATCCTCTGTCTCACACTGTCTCACGGTTTTCTTTTCTCTGACTCTCTCGTTAAAGATAAAAACGATACGTCTCACCAAACAACGGGACGTATCCTTTTGTGGGAGAACCTTGGTTTAGTTCACGTTATTTCATTGTCTCTTCGGCAACTGTCCCCCCTATTGTTCCCCGTTAAACGTCTGCCCGTGCAAATGTCACTGTGTTCTCGGTCCCCTTTATATTCGTCGTTCGAAGCGACCAAAACCATTGTGTTATTGGCCGTACTGAGCTGGTTTATTGTAGTTTAGAAAAAGACAGAGCTCCGACGACGGAAGGAGCTTTATTTCGCATCGTTTTCATTTCGAATACGATAAACTGCGCAATGGTGGTTTCTTTTATTTTGCGGGGTTTACTGTTTTAAATGAGATTTTAAGTTGTAATTGGATTCGTGATTTGTCTTTCATCTACTTTGGCTTTATTAAACCGGCGCATTCACCTAAATTTAATTCATCTACATTTTTTATTATGGAGTTATTCATACTTTTTGAAGAGTTATAAATAGTAGTCTTAAAAATCGATGTTAACGTAAAATCTCGACCGGTTAAGTTCTCGGGCTCTTTTCTCATAAAACTTATTTCAGCAAGCAAGTCCTGTGCCTTTTAATCGATTTCCCTCTCAAGCCGAAGAAGTAGGGCAACAAGGGGGACTACGTGCTCAAGTGGGGAATCAGTGGAGTGAATTAATCCTGTACATATTAGCGGGTCGCCCCGTGCCAGGAATAATCCTTATCGTTGAAAATCCACCTTGCTTTAAAAGAACAAACCCCGATATTTTTCTTTTTTAAACCGACAAAATCCACTTTTTAAATAAAAAATTTCTTATTATTTTACGTCTATAGAAATAGGGAATTATAAATAATAGTATTCAAATTGTTAAAACAACGTTTATCTATTTGCAAATACAGCAGAAATCGGATCACTGCATGTTATATTTGCTTAGCAAACACATATTACCAAACGCAATCACTTATTAATGATTTGCTATAGCGCATTCAAGAGCGAATAAGCGATAACAAACAATATGTTACATTTATTACTGTTATTTACAAATGAATTTAACGCCAATATAATAAATTTTCTTTTTAAAAAATTAATAATAAAAGAAGAGAGATAGACATTTTTGCTTTACAAATGTCTATAAAACGAATTAGTCAGCGAAACTCAAAATCTCGTACTAAAAATTGAACGCGAAATTATTCAGCTAAGAACCGAACCACTAGAATACAGGGTGGATTGGGTTTATACAGGGTGATTTATAACATACGGAGCAAACTAAAAGGGTATATATTTTCTTAATAATGTTTTGACCACAACTTAATAAACACAAAGATATAGAACGTTAAAGTTGCATTTCTTACCATATACGGTATTACGATACGTTTAAATTCAAACTAAGAATATTTCGGGGTTACTTAAACAATGCATAATTAACAAAAATAATAAAATCTATCTAATATAGCAGTTACGGCTATTTAAAAATTTGTTAAAACGCTCAAACCGTGGTGTTTGTTTATTGAGAACCGCTGATATAGTAGAAACCACGAGAGCTGGCAGTGACTTGACGTTTAAAAATGGTATGAATCAAGATATGGACGTACGATTTAGATTATTTCACCACATACATTTAAATGTATGTTAGGTTAAATACATAAAAAACGTCGCAATCCGCACTGTAGGATTTTTAGGTACACTTTAAACTTATTCATCCAGTTGTGAGGTTAGAAGTTTAGTGAAAAGTGGTGCTGTTGAATTTTGTTGTTCAAGAAGGTATTTCTTTGATAAATGGTTATTAGGTGTGATTATTACAGATCATTTTAAAAAGAAAACATTGAGCTTAAATTTAAAATAAGTCTCATTTCTTAATTTCAATAAACATGGTTTCTAAGAATTTTTAAATTAGCATCTTTTTTAACTCTTTCAAATGTAAGTGTTGTTTCAACATTTTTTTTCTTAATATTTTTCCAATCCAACCCAACAATTATTATACATCATTTTAAAGAGAAAACTTTGAGCTTTAATTTAAAATAAGTTTCATTCCTTAATTTCAATAAATACGGCTTACAGGAATTTTTAAATTAGCATCTTTTTAACATTTTTAGGTTATTCGAAAATGTAAGTTTTGTTTCAAAATTTTTTTTGTCAATATTTTTCCAATCCAACCCAACAATTATTATACATCATTTTAAAGAGAAAACTTTGAGCTTTAATTTAAAATAAGTTTCATTCCTTAATTCCAATAAATACGGCTTACAGGAATTTTTAAATTAATATATTTTTAACATTTTTAGGTTATTCGAAAATGTAAGTTTTGTTTCAAAATTTTTTTTCTCTATATTTTTCCAATCCAACCCAACAATTATTATACATCATTTTAAAGAGAAAGCTTTGAGCTTTAATTTAAAGTAAGTTTCATTCCTTAATTTCAATAAATACGGCTTACAGGAATTTTTAAAATAGCATCTTTTTTGACACTCTTAGGTTATACGAAAATGTAAGTTTTATTTCAACTTTTTTTTTCTCTATATTTTTCCAATCCAACCCAACAAATATTATACATCATTTTAAAGAGAAAGCTTTGAGCTTTAATTTAAAATAAGTTTCGGTCCTTAATTTCAATAAATACGGCTTTCAGGAATTTTTAAAATAGCGTCTTTTTTGACACTCTTAGGTTATACGAAAATGTAAGTTTTATTTCAACTTTTTTTTTCTCTATATTTTTCCAATCCAACCCAACAATTATTATACATCATTTTAAAGAGAAAACTTTGAGCTTTAATTTAAAATAAGTTTCATTCCTTAACTTCAATAAATACAGCTTTCAGGAATTTTTAAATTAGCATATTTTTAACATTTTTAGGTTATTCGAAAAAGTAAGTTTTTTTTCAAAATTTTTTTTCTCTATATTTTTCCAATCCAACCCAACAATTATTGTACATCATTTTAAAGAGAAAGCTTTGAGCTTTAATTTAAAATAAGTTTCATTCCTTAACTTCAATAAATACGGCTTCCAGGAATTTTTAAAATAGCATCTTTTTTGACACTCTTAGGTTATACGAAAATGTAAGTTTTATTTCAACTTTTTTTTTCTCTATATTTTTCCAATCCAACCCAACAATTATTATACATCATTCTAAAGAGAAAGCTTTGAGCTTTAATTTAAAATAAGTTTTATTCCTTAATTTCAATAAATACGGCTTACAGGAATTTTTAAATTAGCATATTTTTAACATTTTTAGGTTATTCGAGAATGTAAGTTTTGTTTCAAAAATTTTTTTCTCTATATTCTTCCAATTCAACCCAACAATTATTATACATCATTTTAAAGAGAAAACTTTGAGCTTTAATTTAAAACAAGTTTCATTCCTTAACTTCAATAAATACGGCTTCCAGGAATTTTTAAAATAGCATCTTTTTTGACACTCTTAGGTTATACGAAAATGTAAGTTTTATTTCAACTTCTTTTTTCTCTATATTTTTCCAATCCAACCCAACAATTATTATACATCATTTTAAAAAGAAAGCTTTGAGCTTTAATTTAGAATAAGTCTCATTCTTTAATTTCAATAAATACGGCTTCCAGGAATTTTTAAATTAGCATCTTTTTTGACACTTTTAGGTTATACGAAAATGTCAGTTTTAATTCAATACTCTTTTTCTCAATATTTTTTTAATTCAACCCATCGATTGTTATACATCGACTTAAACAGAAAGCTTCAAGCTTCAATTTAAAATAAGTTTTATTTCTTAATTTCAATAAACACGGTTTCCAGGAATTTTTGAATTAGCATCTTTTTTGACACTTAGACTATGCGAAAATAGGGGGATTGCATATTTTGCTAAAATTTTATTCCAAAGGCCTTTACTGAGTGTATTTTGATAGCGTTTTAATTCTATCTGATTCTGTCACAAAGTTTCAAAATGTTTGACGTCTTGGGACACAAAGGGTTAAGTAAGTTTTATTTAAACAGTGGTTCATAATTTGTTCATTAATTATTAATTTATTTCATTTTCGGCTTGTGAAAACACTAACAGATTCGTGACAACGCTCTCAAGACATTTCGATTTCAGGTTATAATTATAGAGTTACATCCCTTAGAAGAACAGACGTACTTTTTCGACGTGGCTATTTGAATTGTACAGCAGACATATTAAACTAAGCCACTCTCGTGGCGTCTACTATACCATGTTTTTATTGCTGCCAATCCAGTTAATTTGGTTACTTAGCAACGGACAAGTATTTTAATTATTTTTAATGAATATCAGCGTTTTTCAAAAATGGACGTTAAATTGTTTAAAAAATTAACATGCGATATCAGATCTATGTAACTATTAACTTTTTAACAGAACATTATTAAAAAAAATTCTTCAGTTTTATCTCTAGTACCTACCCTTTTAGTTTGCTCCGTATGTTATAAATCATCCTGTATATAAAAGCTCCAACCACAGAATAACTGTTTGGAAACTGTTTGAAGCCACTATATGGCTCCAATTAACGTTCTGACTGGTTGGGAATTCCTTAGAGGCAATTACACCTGTCAAATAATGCCGCCACATTTGAATTTCACTGCATCATGTGACATGTGAGATTGCATCTGACGAGCTTCCAACCAGTTATAACGTTAGCTGAAACAAAACTATAATGGCAATTATAATCTAATTATTTAATCATACAATTATTACTTTATTACACTCTTTCTGAAAACTCACTTTAAAGTGATATTTTCATTTGTCATTCTGAACAAACTCTATCTTTTAAAATTCTTAGCGGCAAATTTAAAAATATAACACGAATTGGAATTTATACTTTTTCAATTAAAAAAAGTATAATCAAAAAAGTATAATAATTGTTATTGCTGTCTCTTATTCCCAGTATTAATTACAAAATTGTTGGTTTAATTACATTATTTCAGTACAGACGCTAATGCCCTCTTACGGGGTGATTTCGACATACAATCAGTCACAAGTTCTCCTATCAAAGATACCTGGAGCTGATTCCGATTCGTTTTGGACAAAATAATTTTTATCGCCAACCGGCAGCAAAACCATACTTTATGGTATCCATTTGCGGCAGTAAAGTGACACTTTGTTCTACTGTCTAGTAAACTGTGGATTTAGCAGCAAATAATAGTATATTGTTTTATATGGAAGAGAAGCAGTGTTTTTATGGCGTGGTCGGTCGTTTAACGACGAACGCAGTGAGTCCGGCAATGACGGATCAGCCACAAACGAAACTGCTTCTCTTCCGAATAAAACATAGTATTTTTTCTTCAAAAAAATTTTTTCTTATTTTTTTATGTTATGGCTAAAGTGAAATTTACTTTAGCGCCATAACGCTGAAGTACTTTTTTGCTATGTTGATCTTAGCAACCGTCGTTATGCAAATTGTTGCATTAGTAAGTCATTGGACTTACTTCTACCGCGAGTAAACACGCGAACAAAGTTGTCATTTAATGATGTTTGAAGAAATAGTTATTTATATTACAAGTGGGCTAGAAACATAATTACTGTACGAGTGTTACAGCAGTAAGGTAAAGCAGTCGTAGATAAAATACTTCTGTCCACGACTACCTTATAATATATACCTTATGAATGAGTTATCTAAAACAAAATGGTAGTCATTTTTCACGGAGTGAATAATAGCGGTGAACAATAATCGTTATTCAGGGGTAGCCATCTTGACCTGACTAATAATAATTATTTGAAACGTTAAAAGTTCAAAAAACGTCAATTTAATTCAATTTTTTAGGAGTTTCTAAATGTTTGACATTAAAAACACCTAAACAAATTCCTTTTTTCGTATGATTTAAGCATAAATTAATTAATTTTCGTAAAGAAAACGACGTTTTATAAAACTGACATTTAATTTTGACAAATTGTTGTGAAGTTGGTTACAGTTAGTAACATTGAATTTGTGTCACATTGACGTTTAACCTTTATTCAAAAATTTATTAAAAAAATAAATTTATGGAATCAGTTTCAATAGTCGTGGACAAAGTATAGTATTCTACTCGCATATAATGAGCTATTATATGCTCATATAATAATATACTGTTATCTACGACTGCTTGGATAAATCATCATTACCACACTCATTTGAGGTGATTTGAGTTACGTAATGAAGTTCATTACCGCACTGGTTTCATTACGTAACGCATTTTTAGCCTAATCAGAACAGACTTAATTTATTGAAACGAGCAACAATACAAAAGAAAAAGTGCTACCTATTTAATGAGAAACAATACTGTTTTTCTTCAAAGGTCATGAAATGACAACTTTGTGGGCGTGTTTACTCGCGGTAGAAGTAAGTCATTGTTGCATAACGACGGTTGCTAAGATCAACATAGCCAAAAAGTACTTCAGCTAAAGTAAATTTCACTTTAGCGCCATAACATAAAAAAAATTTTTGAAGAAAAAATACTATGTTTTATTCGGAAGAGAAGCAGTTTCGTTTGTGGCTGGTCCGTCATTGCCGGACGAACGAAGTGAGATTCTGTCAGACAAGCCATAAGAAACACTGCTTCTCTTCCATATAAAACAATATACTGTTATTATAAACATATAATAATGATAAAGCATCACTTTGCTGACTTGGTATATAAATATTTTCTTTAACCTTGTTTTGTACAAACGTCATAGTAAATAGTTGACGTTTAATAACGATTTCATAAAATTTTCATATTTTCGTATTTTTCTCGATATTTATGCATCTAGGAGCAAAAGTGTAAAAGAGCAATATTGTTAAGAATAAAATTTGCTACAACTTTTATTCTAAAAGTCTTTTAGTAATATGCTCCGAATCCCGAGTGTTAGCATCAATAACATTGAAAACCATGAAATCAACAAATTTTCATATTTTCGTATTTTTCTCGATATTCATGAGTCTGAGAGCAAAAGTGAAAAAGAGCAATATTGTTAAGAATAAAATTTGCTACAACTTCCATTCTAAAAGTTTTTTTGTAACATGCTCCTCATCATAAGTGCTACCATCAATTGCATTTACAACCATGAATTCATAAAATATTTATATTTTCATATTTTTCTCGGTATTCATGAGTCTGAGAGCAAAAGTGTAAAAGAGCAATATTGTTAAGAATAAAATTTGCTACAACTTTGATTCGAAAAGTCCTTTTGTAATATGCTCCTATTGCCAAGCGTTAGCATCAATAGCATTGAAAACCACGAAATCAACAAGTTTTCATATTTTCGTATTTTGCTCGATATTCATGCTTCTGAGAGAAAAAGTGTAAAAGAGCAATATTGTTAAGAATAAAATTTGCTACAACTTTTATTGTAAACGTCTTTTAGTAATATGCTCCGAATCCCGAGCGTTAGCATCAATAGCATTGAAAACCACGAAATCAACAAATTTTCGTATTTTCGTATTTTTCTCAATATTCATGCATCTGAGAGCAAAAGTGTAAAAGAGTAATATTGTTAAGAATAAAATTTGCTACAACTTTGATTCGAAAAGTCCTTTTATAATATACTCCAAATCCCGAGCCATACCATCAATAGCATTGAAAACCACAAAATCAACAAATTTTCATATTTTCGTATTTTTCTCGATATTTATACATCTAGGAGCAAAACTGTAAAAGAGCAATATTGTTAAGAATAAAATTTGCTACAACTTTTATTCTAAAAGTCTTTTAGTAATATGCTCCGAATCCCGAGTGTTAGCATCAATAGCATTGAAAACCACGAAATCATCAAATTTTCATATTTTCGTATTTTTCTCGATATTCATGCATCTGATTGTGAGAGCAAACGTTTACAAGAGCAATATTGTTACGAATAAAAATTGCTACAACTTCTATTCGTAAAGTTCTTTTGTAATACGTTCCGAATCCCAAACATTACCATCAACAGCATGTAAAATCACGAATTCCAAATACGCTGCGCCTAATACGTATTATGCAAAATCTATTTTACGTTCCCAACCCTGATTGCAAAACATCATTCTGTGTAGTTCATAAATACAACGACGATAATTTGCGCGCCATGTTTCGTTTGTAGTTCAACTTCATGCAATCGATCAATTGCAATCCACTTTAATGTTTTAACTATCAGCTTAATAATCTTAACTTTAGCTTCACTTGTTCTTCTTGGCGAGGAATAAAGTCGTCTTTTATCATAACATATGTTCATCTCCCTCCCATCAATATTGTTTTTGTTATCTCTTAATATCGTTCCTAACATCTCATGTCTCAAAATGTTTTATATTATATTGATTACGCAGAATTAACAATGAATGCAAGAATATAAATTATAAGATTTGAAAAGTGAGGAAAGCAATAAAGTCAATAAACCGCTCTGCAGGGACCTTTGTCAGATCCCAACTAGTTCCTATCCGTTTGATAACCAATACGCATAACATAATTGTCAGGGATGGGAATTCCTCCGACAGCTTCGCAAAGGCAAAGGAATCACTAATATCATACATAGTACGACTCCAGAGGGAATTATAATTACGCCGGAAAATTTGAAATATATGTAGAACTAAATAATTTTATATCACAAAAAAATACCAATACATTTTTTGTTAAATATCTCTTCACAGCATTTTTTTTATTAAACAACAATTTATTGTGTTACCAAAAAAATCGTTATAAAATGTATCAGAATTTTTAACTGTATCATTATAGTTAAAATTGAAATAGCGGTTTAATTGAATCAATTTGTTCTTTTTGCACTGCTTTTTGTTTTTATTTTTTTTACGTTGCCGTTGGATTGTTGTTGTGGATGCAAGGGGAGTGGCGGGGTTAGCGAACCGGAAGCTCCGGGCAATTAATATTCAACAGCCGGCGGCTTCGGACCGCGGCAAAGGGACGTCAAATAAATTTTCAGGCCGCAACCCTGAAATCCGAACCGAACGGAGACGGTTCCATTGTTATTGACAGGTTCATAAAGCCCTTAGCCACCGTTTGACAAATGTACGCACTCTCGCAAACGCGTTTCTACCACGTTACATTTCAATTTCGAATCGAAGTGGTCAGTTTCAGTCGAATTATCTGTTTGTCTGCAGGTACTGTTTCATTAATTTAATTGTGACAAACAAAAAGAAAATAAATTATCACTTTACAAAGAGTTTACTATTTGATGTTTATCATATGACTAAATCTAGAATATAAAATGTATAAGAAAATAACAATTTTATCAACTCCTAGTCTGAAACGATAGATGGGAAATTGAGGGGAAAAGCTTTTTAGTAAAGAGCGAAAATTCTTCCAACTCGTTTAAAGGACTTGAGCCCGATTGTTTGCTTATAGTTAATGCCATCCATTAAAAACGGATTGGAAACCCAAACCTAAACACGATCTCTACCACACTCAACTAACCCGTAACCCAATCTACCCGATTTGATAGTCAAATCAAAATGAACTTATTCGGAGGGAAAAAATAGTTTAGTGTTTGGATGGTCAGAGTATTGGTGTCTTTTATAAAAGGCCAGATTTTAATATCTGTTATAATTGCAGAAAAAAATTGTTTAATCCGAAACTGCTACGAATTAAGTTATAAAACTTTTCGAGGATATAAAGGTTAGGTTGGTGACAAATTTTAAATGAAATGAAACTTTTTAAGGTTATAAAGGAACGTTTAAGGTTGGGTTTCACCAAATTTTAAGTTTCCACGGTGACTAATTCATTTTATAGACATTTTTAAAGCAAAAGTGTTTAAATTTAAACAAGGTCTGTTTAGTTATTTTCAGAATTTTTGGATTTTCATTAATTTTTAAAAAAGATTTATTATTGATGTTAAATCTATTTCTAAATAACAGCAATTAATGTAACATATTGTTTGTTATCGCTTATTCGCTCTTGAATATCGAGAAAAATACGAAAACATGAAAATTTGTTGATTTTGTTGAAATTTGCATTCGGAGCATATTACAAAAGGACTTTCTGTTGAAATGTTATATTTTATCATAAAGCAATCCCAATCAAGAGTGCATTAATGTTTTATGAGTAGTTATACACAATATAAAACAAGTGAATATTGTTATTATTAATTGTCAATATACATATAAAAATAATAAAAAGGTTTGTTAAACTGTTAAAACATATCACGCATAATCTTAATAGGTTATGGGTCCAGATATAAAACAGTAACAAAAACAAACCTTTAAAAGAGAGACAACGATCAAAATTTCACAAAAGAAGTATATAAAAGATATTCTACAGCGATTTGGTATGGAAAACTCAAAACCAGTCAGTACACCAATGATGGACCCAAATGCAAAATTAGAAAAACCTGAAGTAAAAAACGAAGAAATAATGAAAAAGTATCCATATCAAAGTCTGATCGGAAGTTTAATGTATGCATCAATTGGTACAAAACCAGATATTACATTTAGCGTTAATTTAAGTCAATTTAACACAAATTACAACGAGAGTCATTGGATTGCCGCAAAAAGAGTGTTAAGGTAATTAAAAGGAACAATAAGTTTAGAACTAACTTATAGAACTTCAGGGAAAGAAATGGAATGTTATACAGATGCAGGTTGGGGATCATCTATAGATGATCGGCGCTCTTATAGTGGTTATCTGTTTAAAACGGCAAATGTAGCAATCTCTTGGGAAACTAAAAAACAAAGGACCGTTGCTTTATCAAGCACAGAAGCTGAATACATGAGCCTTACTGAAGCAGCTAAAGAAGCACTGTATCAGAAAAAAATCTCATTGGAATTAAAATTCAATTTAAAAAGTTGGCAAAAACAACGTGTATCATAGTAGGACTAAACACATAGATATAAAATATCATTTCATAAGAACAGCTTTGGAAGATAACGTTATCAATTTAAAATATTGTCAAACAGAAGAAATGATTGCCGACGTGCTAACAAAGCCGTTACCAAAACCAAAATTAGAAAAGTTTGACTATGATTGGCCTTGAGGGGGAGTGTTGAAATGTTATATTTTATCATAAAGGATTCGGTGCATATTACAAAAAGACTTTTAGAATAAAAGATGTAGCAAATTCTATTAACAAAATCTTTCTTTTACACTTTTGCTCTCAGATGCATGAATATTGAGAAAAACACGAAAATATGAAAATGTGTTGATTCCCTGGTTTTCAATGCTATTGATGCTAACGCTCGGGATTTGGACCATATTACTAAAAGACTTTTAGAACAAAAATTCTAGCAAATTTTATTCTTAACAATATTGCTCTTTTATACTTTTGCTCTCAGATGTATGAATGTCGAGAAAAATACGAAAATATGAAAATTTGTTGATTTAGTGGTTTTCAATGCTATTGATGATAACGCTTGGGATTCGGAACATACTACAAAAAGACTTTTAAAATAGAAGTTGTAGCAAATTTTATTCTTAACAATATTGCTCTTTTGCTCGTAGATGCATAAATATCGAGACAAATAGGAAAATATGAAAATTTGTTGATTTCGTGGTTTCAAAGCTATTGATGCTATCGCTTGGGAGTCGGAGCATACTACAAAAAGACTTTTGGAATAGAAGTTGTAGCAAATTTTATTCTTAACAATAT
The DNA here is from genome assembly GCF_036711975.1 of Onthophagus taurus. Classification (NCBI taxonomy): domain Eukaryota; kingdom Metazoa; phylum Arthropoda; class Insecta; order Coleoptera; family Scarabaeidae; genus Onthophagus; species Onthophagus taurus. The sequence continues at coordinate 5,595,098 of NC_091968.1, read as the reverse complement.
TGCTCTTTCACACTTTTGCTCTGAGATGCATGAATGTCGAGAAAAATACGAAAATATGAAAATTTGTTGATTTCGTGCTTTTCAATGCTATTGATGCTAACGCTCAGGATTCGGAACATATAACAAAAAGACTTTTAGAGTAAAAGTTATAGCAAATTTTATTCTTAACAATATTGCTCGTTTAGACTTTTGTTCCCAAATGGATAACTATCGAGAAAAGTACGAAAATATGAAAATTTGTTGATTTCGTGGTTTCAAAGCTATTGATGCTATCGCTTGGGATTCGGAGCATCTTACACAAGGACTTTTAGGATAAAAGTTGTAGCAAATTTTATTCTTAACAAAATATTTCTTTTACACTTTTGCTCTCAGGTGCATACATATCGAGAAAAATACGAAAATTTGTTGAAATAACTGATACAAACATCATGTTTGTACAAAACAAGGTTAAAAAAAATTGTTTTCTTTAAAACGAATCGGAATTAAGACATGAAACTTTTTGAAGTTACAAAGGAACGTTTGAGGTTAGGTTGTACCAAATTTTAAGTTTCCACTTTGGTTAATTTATTATTTAGACATTTTTAAACATCTTCAATTTGATATGACGTTTATTCAAAACAAGGTTAAAGAAAAAAATTGTTTTCTCCAAAACGAATCGGAATTAAGAAATGAAACTTTTTGAGGTTATTAAGGAACGTTTGCGGTTAGGGTGTACCAAATTTTAAGGTTCCACGGTGACTAATTAATTTTATAAACATATTTAAACATCGTCAATTTGGTATGTCTTTGTACAAAACAAGGTTAAAGAAAAAAATTGTTTTCTCCAAAACGAATCGGAATTAAGAAATGAAACTTTTTGAGGTTATTAAGGAACGTTTGAGGTTAGGTTGTACCAAATTTTAAGTTTCCACTGTGGCTAATTTATTATTTAGACATTTTTAAACATCTTCAAGTTGATATGACGGTTGTTCAAAACAAGGTTAAAGAAAAAAATTGTTTTCTCCAAAACGAATCGGAATTAAGAAATGAAACTTTTTGAGGTTATTAATGAACGTTTGAGGTTAGCTTGTACCAAATTTTAAGTTTCCACTGTGTCTAATTTATTATTTAGACATTTTTAAACATCTTCAATTTGATATGACATTTGTTCAAAACAAGGTTAAAGAAAAAAATTGTTTTCTCCAAAACCAATCGGAATTAAAACATGAAACTTTTTGAGGTTATTAAGGAACGTTTGAGGTTAGGTTGTACCAAATTTTAAGTTTCCACTGTCGCTAATTTATTACTTAGACATTTTTAAACATCTTCAATTTGATATGACATTTGTTCAAAACAAGGTTAAAGAAAAAAATTGTTTTCTCCAAAACGAATCGGAATTAAGACATGAAACTTTTTGAGGTTATAAAGGAACGTTTGAGGCTAGATTGTACCAAATTTTAAGTTTCCACGGTAACTAATTCATTTTATAAACATTTTTAAACATCGTCAATTTGATATGCGTTTGTACAAAAGAAGGTTAAGAAAAAAATTGTTTTCTCCAAAACGAATCGGAATGAAGAAATGAAACTTTTTGAGGTTATTAAGGAACATTTGAGGTTGGACTGTACCAATTTTTAACTTTCGACGGTGTAACAATCTTGACTTAATCCATCCACATCGAAATTTAATAAAATTTTGTTTCTCTTTTCAGAAAATGTTCTCTTCGATAACAATCCCATCGATGTCCGGCTCCTGATGGCGCTAAATGGCGCCCACTTGTTCACCCTAATTGTAACGGCAGGACTCCTCATTACAACCTGCCCAAGGGCTCAAGAAGACATAGAAGTCCACTGTCCGGACGTCCATCAAAACCCATCGTGTCCCTGTTACAGTTTTGAAGACGGAATTTTTCTAGAATGCCCAGCGGCGACATCAAACTCACTAAGACAAGTTTTAAAAACCGTCCACGGTCCAATCCAATCATTAAGCGTCTACGACCTGGACAAATCCATAACGAAATTGTCGTCAGATTTTTTCCCAGATGGAACCGTCATCAAACATTTACAAATTTCCCAATCGAATATCGAGGAATTACTCGATGACGCATTGTTCGTTTTAAAACCGGAAATTGAATCGATTAGTTTATTATCGGGACAATTAAAAGAAATTCCCCAGAAAGCTTTTAGCGGTTTGCTAAAGTTAATCGCTTTAGATTTGGAATCGAATGAAATTTCTGATTTACCAAGTTATAGTTTTTACGGGTTAAACTTGATTAAATTGAACGTGAAAGGGAATAAAGTTTTAAAAATTTCCGAGTATGGTTTTGCTGGATTAGAAGGAACTTTAACCGAATTGGATTTATCCGAAAATCGATTACAATATTTTCCAATAACATCATTAAGGCGATTGGATCGATTAAAAATATTAAAATTAGCTTGGAACGAAATTAATAAGATACAAGATGATGGTTACTCAAGATTGGACGCTTTATTATATTTAGATTTGAGCTCAAATAATTTCGAAGATTTAGGCGAAGAATGTTTTAAACCAACCCCGTCCGTAAAAACTTTAAGTTTATATTACAACATTATCGAAAGCGTCCACCCAAACGCATTTATTTCTTTAATTAATTTAGAATCGATCGATTTGAGTCATAATAAAATCGTCTTTTTGGATTCGCAAACGTTTCAATCGAATAAAAATTTGAGGTCGATCGATTTAAGTCATAATCACATCCATTATATTAACGGTTTATTTTCGAGATTACCAGAACTTAAAGAACTTTTATTATCGGAGAATAACGTCCTTGAAATACCGTTAGATGCTTTTACTGATTCGGAAAATATCACGATTATTTATTTACAACAAAACGCAATAAGACAAATTCATCCAAACTCGTTGACAACTTTAATTAATTTATCTCAACTTCATTTGAGCTCGAATTTTATCCCGATGATACCGAAAGATTTATTTATTGAAAATAAAAATTTAACATCGTTAAGTTTAGATTCAAACTTAATCGTTGATTTGGATCCAGGAACTTTTGATAAGACCGTGTCTTTAAAAGAGATTCGGCTTCATAATAATCGTATCAAAACGATTTATCGCGGAGTTTTTGACCCTTTACCGTCGTTGTTAGAGCTTCACCTACAAAATAATTTGATTTCAACGATTGATGTTGGCTCATTTCGAACGTTACAAAGTTTACAGCACGTCAATTTGCAAGGGAATGAAATCGTCGAATTGGAAGACGTTTTTATGAGAGAATCACCGTCGTTAATTTCAATACAATTGGATTCGAATCGAATCGTTTCGTTAAGTAACGATTCATTAAAAGGACAATCGAGCGTTCAAATAATGTGGTTAAGTCATAATAAATTAAAAAAATTAGATAGGGCTTTATTTCGGGATTTATTATTGATACAGAGAGTTTATTTAAATAATAATAGTATTAATACGATTGAGGATAAGACTTTCGAACCGATGCAAGCTTTAAAATTCCTCGATTTGAGTATAAATCAATTAAAAGTTATAACCACGACTACGTTCGCTGAATTACACGATTTAGAAGAACTTTATTTAGCTGGGAATGGAATCGAAATGATCGAACAGAAAGCTTTGGTTAATTTGAAAAAGTTAAGGGTTTTAGATTTATCGAATAATTTATTGAGTGTTCTCCAAGAGGATGTTTTTCAAGAACGTTTACCGATAAGGTTTGATTTGAAATTATAACAATAATTTATATCCGCCAAAAAGTTTGCAACACCCTTTTGATTTATAAATTTGGCTATTTTTACTTTAATACTTTTTTCTGTAAATTATTATATCATATCATAAACTAGAATCTTTAAGCTACAATTTAACATACATATCATATCATGATCCTGAAAAATGCAGTCGATATGTTTTTTTTTTCTGAAAACTTCGTATTATATGAGATTTATAAATTTGATATTTCTTCAATTAAAATTTTTATTATCCTACATCAAGATATTTTTATATCTTATAATAGACTGGAGTCTTTTAGCTTAAATTTAAGATATAAATCGTTTTTTAACTGTTCAAAATGCAGTTGGTATGATTTTTTTTAAAATTGATTGTTTGTTTATGTATAAATTTGACAATTCCGCAATTAAAACTTTTTTGCAGGAAATTTTTATTATTTAGCTTTTCTTTTAGCTTCTATTTAGCATATAAATCCTTTTATAACTGTTAAAAATACAGTTGGCATGATTCTGGGAAATTCTCAATTTTCAATAATATTACCTTATAGTTTTTATATCATATCATAAACTGGAATCTTTAAGCTATAATTTAACATACAAATCATAGCATGATTCGGAAAAATACGGCCGATACGATTTTTTTGAAAATTTCCTATTATTTTGATTTATAAATTTGACAATTCCTTTAATGACATTTTCCTGAAAATTTCAGTAATATTACCTTATAGTCTTTATATCATATCATAAACTAAAATCTTTAAGCTACAATTTAACACACGTATCATATGATAATTCTTAAAAATACAGCGGATACGATTTTTTGAAAATTATGTACTATTTTTGATTTATAAATTTGACAATTCCTACTGTAATGATTTTTTCTTGGAAATTTCAATAATATTACCTAATAGTCTTTTTATCGTATCATAAACTAGAATCTTTAAGCTACAATTTAACATACATATCATATCATGATTCGGAAAAATACAGCTGATATGAGTTTTTGAAAATTACGTGTTATTTTTGATTTATGAATTTGACAATTCTTTCTTTCATGACTTTTCCCTGAAAATTTCAATAATATTACCTTATAGTCTTTATATCATATCATAAACTACAATCTTTAAGCTACAATTTAACATACGTATCATATCATGATTCTTAAAACTACAGCTGCAACGATTTTTTGAAAATTATGTATTATTTTTGATTTATAAATTTGACAATTCTTTCATTAACGACTTTTTCCTGAAAACTTCAAAAATATTACGTTATAGTCTTTATATCATATCATAAACTACAATCTTTAAGCTACAATTTAACATACGAATCATATCATGATTCTTAAAAATACAGTCGATACGATTTTTTGAAAATTATCTATATTTTTTGATTTATAAATTTGACAATTTCTACTTTAATAATATTTTTCTGGAAATTTCAATAATATTACATAATAGCTTTTATATCATATCACAAATTACAATCTTTAAGCTACAATTTAACATACGTATCATATATCATTAGGATTCTTAAAAATATAACCGACACGATTTTTTGAAAATTACCTATAATTTATAAATTTGACAATTTCTACTTTAATATTTTTCTGGAAATTTCAATAATATTAGCTTGTAGTAGTTATATCATATCATAAACTGCAATCTATAAGCTACAATTTAACATACATATCATATCATGATTCTTAGGAATACAGCCGATATGATTTTTTTAAAAGTACCTATTATTTTGATTTATAAATTGACAATTTGCTCTTTAATAATTTTTTTTTAGAAATCTCAATGGTATTATCCTATAGTTATTTTATCGTATCATAAACTAGAATCTTTAAGCTACAATTTAACATACATATCATATCATGTTCTTAAAAATACAGCCGATACGATTTTTTGCAAATTATCTATGATTTATAAATTTGACAGTTGTTTAATCTTGTTTAATAGTTGTTCCTGGAAATTTCAATAATATTCAATTATAGTTTTTATATCATATCATAAACTGGAATGTTTAAGCAACAATTTAACGTCCGTATCATATAATAATATTAGCTTGTAGTAGTTATATCATATCATAAATTACAATCTTTAAGCTACAATTTAACATATGAGCCGATATGATTTTTTGCAAATTATCTATAATTAATAGTTGTTTCCTCGAAATTTCAATAATATTATCTTATAGTCTTTATATCACATCATTAACCGGAATCTTTAAGCTACAATTTAACATACGAATCATATCATGATTCTTAATAATACAGCTGATACGATTTTTTGAAAATTAAGTATTGTTTTTGATTTATAAATTTGACAATTTCTTCTTTAATGACTTTTTCCTGGAAATTTCAATAATATTATCTTATAGTCTTTATATCATATCATAAACTAGAATCTTTAAACTACAATTTAACATACGTATCATATCATGATTCTTAAAAATACGGCTGATACGATTTTTTGAAAATTACGTATTATTTTTGATTTATATATTTGACAATTCCTTCTTTAATGACTTTTTCCTGGAAATTTCAATAATATTATCTTGTAGTCTTTATATCATATCATAAACTAGAATCTTTAAACTACAATTTAACATACGTACCATATCATGATTCTTAAAAATACAGGTGATACGATTTTTTGAATGTTACTTATAATTTTTGATTTATAAATTTGACAATTCCTTCTTTAGTGATATTTTCCTGGAAATTTCAATCATATTACCTTACAGTCTTTATATCATATCATAAAATAGAATGTTTTAGTTACAATTTAACATACGTATCATATCATGATTCTGAAAAATACAGCTGATACGATTTTTTGAAAATTACGTATTATTTTTGAATTATAAATTTGACAATTCCTTCTTTAATGACATTTTTCTCGAAATTTCAATAATATTACCTTATTATCTTTTTATCATATCATAAACCAGAATTTTTAAGCTACAATTTAACATATATATCATATAATGATTCTTAAAAGTACGGCAGATACGATTTTGTGAAAAACAAGTATTTTTGATGAATAAATTTGACAATTCCTTCTTTAATGCCTTTTTCCTGAAAATTTCAATAATATTATCTTATAGTCTTTATATCATATCATAAACTAGAATCTTTAAGCTACAATTTAACATACATATCATATCATTATCCTTAAAAATAAAGTCGATACGATTTTTTGAAAATTACGTATTACTTTTGATTTATAAATTTGACAATTCCTTCTTTAATGATTTTTTTTTGGAAATTTCTATAATATTACGTTATAGCCTTCTTATCATATCATAAACTAGAATCTTGAAGCTAAAATTTGATATACGTATCATATCATGATTCTTAAAAATACAGCTGATACGATTTTTTGAAAAATACGTATTATTTTTATTTATTAATTTGACAATACCTTCTTTATGACATTTTCCTGAAAATTTCAATAATTTTTCCTTATAGTCTTTATATCATATCATAAACTAGAATCATTAAGCTACAATTTAACATACGAATCATATCATAATTCTTAAAAATAAAGCTGATACGATTTTTTGAAAATTACGTATTATTTTTATTTATTAATTTGACAATTCCTTTTTTAATGACTTTTTCCTGGAAATTTCAATTATATTATCTTATAGTCTTTATATCATATCATAAACCGGAATCTTTAAGCTACAATTTAACATATATATCATATAATGTTTCTTAAAAATACAGCAGATACGATTTTTTGAAAAACAAGTATTTTTGATGAATAAGTTTGACAATTCTTTCTTTAATGACATTTTCCTGGAAATTTCAATAATATCACCTGATAGTCATGATGTCATATCATAAACTAGAATCTTTAAGCTACAATTTAACATACGTATCATATGATGATTCTTAAAAATACAGCTGATACGATATTTTGAAAATTTAGTATTATTTTTGATTTATAAATTTGACAATTCCCTTCTTTAATGATATTTTTCTGTAACTTTCAATAATATTACCTTATAGTCTTTATACCATATCGTAAACTAGAATCTTTAAGCTACAATTTAACATACGTATCATATCATAATTTTTAAAAATACAGCCGATACGATTTTTTGAAAATTTCGTATTATTTTTGATTTATAAATTTGACAATTCCTTCTTTAATGACTTTTTCTTGGAAATTTTAATAATATTATCTTATAGTCTTTATATCATATCATAAGCCGGAATCTTTAAGCTACAATTTAACATATATATCATATAATGTTTCTTAAAAATACAGCAGATACGATATTTTGCAAAACCAGTATTTTTGATGAATAAGTTTGACAATTCCTTTTTTAATGACATTTTCCTGGAAATTTCAATTATATCACCTGATAGTCATGATGTCATATCATAAACTAGAATCTTTAAGCTACAATTTAACATACGTATCATATCATAATTTTTAAAAATACAGCCGATACGATTTTTTGAAAATTTCGTATTATTTTTGATTTATAAATTTGACAATTCCTTCTTTAATAACTTTTTCTTGGAAATTTTATTAATATTATCTTATAGTCTTTATATCATATCATAAACCGGAATCTTTAAGCTACAATTTAACATATATATCATATAATGTTTCTTAAAAATACAGCAGATACGATTTTTTGCAAAACCAGTATTTTTGATGAATAAGTTTGACAATTCCTTTTTTAATGACATTTTCCTGGAAATTTCAATTATATCACCTGATAGTCATGATGTCATATCATAAACTAGAATCTTTAAGCTACAATTTAACATACGTATCATATCATAATTTTTAAAAATACAGCCGATACGATTTTTTGAAAATTCGTATTATTTTTGATTTATAAATTTGACAATTCCTTCTTTAATGACTTTTTCTTGGAAATTTTATTAATATTATCTTATAGTCTTTATATCATATCATAAACCGGAATCTTTAAGCTACAATTTAACATATATATCATATAATGTTTCTTAAAAATACAGCAGATAAGATTTTGTGAAAAACCAGTATTTTTGATGAATAAGTTTGACAATTCTTCCTTCAATGACATTTTCCTAGAAATTTCAATAATATCACCTGATAGTCATGATGTCATATCATAAACTAGAATCTTTAAGCTACAATTTAACATACGTATCATATCATAATTTTTAAAAATACAGCCGATACGATTTTTTGAAAATTTCGTATTATTTTTGATTTATAAATTTGACAATTCCTTCTTTAATGACTTTTTCTTGGAAATTTTAATAATATTATCTTATAGTCTTTATATCATATCATAAACCGGAATCTTTAAGCTACAATTTAACATATATATCATATAATGTTTCTTAAAAATACAGCAGATACGATTTTTTGAAAAACCAGTATTTTTGATGAATAAGTTTGACAATTCTTCCTTTAATGACATTTTCCTAGAAATTTCAATAATATCACCTGATAGTCATGATGTCATATCATAAACTAGAATCTTTAAGCTATAATTTAACATACGTATCATATGATGATTCTTAAATATACAGCCAATACGATTTTTTGAAAATTATGTATTATTTTTGATTCATAAATTTGACAATTCCTTCTTTAATGCCTTTCTCCTGGAAATTTCAATAATATTATATTATAGTCTTTATGGCATATCATAAACTAGAATCTTTAAGCTACAATTTAACATACATATCATATTATTATCCTTAAAAATAAAGACGATACGATTTTTTGAAAATTACGTATTATTTTTGATTTATAAATTTGACAATTCCTTCTTTAATGATTTTTCTTGGAAATTTCAATAATACGTTATAGCCTTTTTATCATATCATAAACTAAAATCTTTAAGCTACAATTTAACATACGAATCATATCATGATTCTTAAAAATGCAGCTGATACGATTTTTTGAAAATTTCGTATTATTTTTGAATTATAAAGTTGACAATTCCGTTAATGACTTTTTCCTGGAAATTTCAATACTATTATCTTATAGTCTTTATATTATATAAATAGGAATCTTTAAGCTACAATTTAACATACATATCATATCACAATTCCTAAAAATACAGCCAATATAATTTTTAGAAAATTTCGCATTGTTTTAAAACCAAAAGAACAGGTTGTTGCTGACTTTTTAGCGTATTATATAAAATTTAATACTTTAATTTACGTTTTAGATTTCTTAATTTGATGAATTCAACCATTAAAACGATCGAAAAAGGTGCTTTCAACGGTTTAAACAACTTAAACGAGCTTAACTTAGAAGAAAACAACTTGGAAATCTTCGATTTAAAACACTTAGACATCGAGGGATTACGAATTCTAAAACTTGGAGGAAATAATTTCACATTCTTCGATAATTCTTTATCGAAATTACCATCCCTTCAATATTTATCGATCCAATTTTGCAACATCACGAGAATATCGAAAGATGTTTTTACGAAAAATAAAAATCTAATTAAAATTGATTTAACTGAAAATTTATTGGTCGACTTAAAACGAGAGGTTTTCGAGAATTTAGGGGTTCTAAAAGAATTGAAATTGGGGGGAAATAATTTTAGCGAAATTCCGTTTTTAGCGCTAAACATTTCTAGTTTAGAAACGTTATCGTTGGATAGAAATAAAATTTCTTCGTTCGAAGCGAACAAATTAAACAAATTGGTGAATTTGAAAGATTTAGATTTAAGTGGAAATCGGATTTCTTCAATTTCCGGGTTTGCGTCTTTAAATCTGAGCCAATTAACGTCGGTGGATTTGAGTTCGAATCAATTGGCTGCGTTACCGACGAATTTTTTTCATTTTTCTTTACAATTAAAGCGAATTCATTTGGCTGAAAACCGATTTAGACAAATACCAACTTCCGCTTTATCAGAAACAACTTTACCCAATTTAAATTGGTTAAATTTAACCGGAAATCCTTTGGTGAGAGTCCACGATATTGGGATTACAGGGAAATATCCCGTTTTGGAAGAAATTTACATCACACACACAAATTTAACGATTGTTACCAGTAAAGATTTTGAATCTTTCCCATCTCTACAACACATTTACTTGGGAAATAATAAAATTAGCCGGATTTCTCCTGGTGCTTTTGGAAGCCTCCCAAATTTATTAACGTTAGATTTAAGGATAAATGAATTGGAGTTATTACCGCAAGAAAGATTACAAGGCTTAACTCATTTAAGATTATTAAATTTAACTCAAAATAAATTAAAAGAACTTGAGGAGTTCCCAATTGATTTAAAATCGTTACAAATTCTTGATTTATCTTACAATCACATCGGAAGGATTGGAAAATCGGTTTTTCAACACTTAGATAATTTAGTTGAGCTTTATCTCTTCGGAAATTGGATATCTTCAGTTTCAACGGATGCATTTAAGCCGTTAAAAAAACTAAGGAGTTTGGATTTAAGCAGGAATTATTTGGAAAATATCCCATTGAGTGCTTTTCGTCCTTTGGAAACTCAAATAAGATCTTTAAGAACTGAAGGTGATTAAATAATCAGTTAAATAAATTTTTAATAATGAAATTAAAAAAAATTTTTTTTAGAAAACCCTTTATCGTGTAGTTGCGATTCTCACGAATTGTGGGAATGGTTGAGGGATCATCAGAAATTGGTCGACCCGGCTTTGCATTCGTTAAAATGCGAGCATCCCCCCGAATTAAGAGGGAGGGTTTTTTTGAATTTAAAACCGGAGCAGTTTTGTGATCAACCCTTAATTATAAAATTGGCGATTCAGGATATCCAACCTTTCTCGGTTTTAGTTTCCTGGCAAAGTAGGAATCATTCGGGTCTTCATGGATATCAAGTTGTTTATCATTCTATTGATGGACTTGATGAAGTAAGTGAAATCTCGATATAAGATTTGTTATAACTTTTGTTTTAAAAGTTTTTTTATAAGTTGAAAAAGGAAAAAATTCCTCAAATTTTCATATTTTCGTATTCAATATTGTTAAGAGCAATTGTTAAGAATAAGATTTGTTGCAACTTTTGTCCTAAAAGTTTTTTTGTAATATGCGCAGATTCCAGAATAATACCATTAATGAAAAAAACAACAAATCGTCAAATTTTGACATTTTCGAATTCTTCTCGATATCTATATATCTAAGAACAAAAGTGCAAGAGAGCAATATTGTTAAGAATGAAATTTGTTATAAATTTTGTTGTAAAAATTTTTTTCTAATATGCTTAGATTCACCAGTGTTACCATGTACCACTTGCAAAAAACCAAGAATTCATAAAATTTTCATATATATTCGTATTTTTCTCAATATTTATGCATCAAAGAACAAAAATCTAAAAGAGCAATAATGTTAAGAAGAAATTTTACTACACATTTTGTTTTAAAAGTTCTTTTGTGACATGCTGCGATTCCCGAGTGTTATCATTAACAACTTGAAAAAGTAAAAAATTCGTCAAATTTTCATACTTCCTTATTCTTCTCGATATGTATGCTTCTGAGAGCCAAAGTGCAAGAGAGCAATATTGTTAAGAATAAAATTTGCTACAACTTTTATTCTATAAGTTTTTTTATGACATGCTCCAATTCCAGAGTGACACATTAATAACTTGAAAAAACAAAAAATCGCCAAATTTTCATATTTTTGTATTCTTCTCGATATTATGTATCTTAGAACAAAAGTGCAAGAGAGCAATATTGTTAAGAATAAGATTTGTTACAACTTTCGATCTAAAAGGTTTTTTGTAATATGCTCAGATTCCCCAGTGTTACCATCTATAACTTGCAAAAAACAAGGAATTCATAAAATTTTCATATATTCGTGTTTTTCTCGATATCTATGCATCTAAGAGCAAAAATCTAAGAGAGCAATATTGTTAAGAGCAAAATTTGTTACAGCTTTTACTCTATAAGTTTTTTTGTGACATGCTTCGATTCCAGAATGATACCCATTAATAACTTGACGAAACAACACATCGTCAAATTTTTACATTTTCATATTCTTCTCGATATCTATGTATCTCAGAACAAAAGTGCAAGAGAGCAATATTGTTAAGAATAAGATTTGTTACAACTTTCGATCTAAAAGGTTTTTTGTGATATGCTCAGATTCCCCAGTGTTACCATCTATAACTTGCAAAAAACAAGGAATTCATAGAATTTTCATATATTCGTATTTTCTCGATATCTATGCATCTAAGAGCAAAAATTTAAGAGAGCAATATTGTTAGGAATAAATTTTGCTACAACTTTTGTTTTAAAAGTTTTTTTGTGACATGCTCCGATTTCCGAATGATACCATTAATAACATGAAAAAACAACAAATCATCAAATTTTCATATTTTCATATTCTCCTCGATATCTATGTATCTCAGAACAAAAGTGCAAGAGAGCAATATTGTTAAGAATAAGATTTGTTACAACTTTTGTTCTAAAAGCTTTTTTATAATATGCTCAGATTTTCCAGTGTCACCATCTACAACTTGCAAAAAACAAAGTATTCATGAAATGTTCATATATTCGTATTTTTCTCGGTATGTATGCATCTAAGAGCAAAAATCTAAGAGAGTAATATTGTTAAGAATAACATTTGCTACAACTTTTGTTTTAAAAGTTTTTTTATGACATGCTCCGATTTCCGAATGATACCATTCATAACTTGACAAAACAACAAATCGTCAAATTTTCATATTCTTCTCGATATCTATGTATCTTAGAACAAAAGTGCAAGAGAGCAATATTGTTAAGAATAAAATTTCCTACAACTTTCATGTTATAAGTTTTTTTATGACATGCTCTGATTCCCGAATGATACCATTAACAACTTGACAAAACAACAAAAACGTAACATTTTCACATTTTCGTATTCTTCTCGATATCTATGTATCTCAGAACAAAAGTGTAAGAGAGCAATATTGTTAAGAATAGGATTTGTTACAACTTTTGTTTTAAAAGTTTTTTTGTAATATGCTCAGATTCCCAACTGTTACCATATACAATTTGCAAAAAACCAAGAATTCATCAAATTTTCATATATGCATGTTTTTCTCAATATGTATGCATCTAACAATAAGATCAAAAATGTAAGAGAGCAATATTGTTAAGAATAAAATTTCCTACAACTTTCATGTTATAAGTTTTTTTATGACATGCTTTGATTCCCGAATGATACCATTAACAACTTGACAAAACAACAAAAACGTAACATTTTCACATTTTCGTATTCTTCTCGATGTCTATGTATCTCAGGACAAAAGTGCAAGAGAGCAATATTATTAAGAATAAGATTTGTTACAACTTTTGTTCTAAAAGGTTTTTTGTAATATGCTCAGATTCCCCAGCGTTACCATCTATAACTTGCAAAAAACAAACATTGTTAAGAATGAATTTTGCTACAACTTTTGTTTTAAAAGTTTTTTTGTGACATGCTTCGATTCCCGAATGATACCATTAATAACTTGACAAAACAACAACTCGTCAAATTTTCACATTTTCGTATTCTTCTTGATATCTATGTATCTCAGAACAAAAGTGTAAGAGAGCAATATTGTTAAGAATAGGATTTGTTACAACTTTTGTTTTAAAAGTTTTTTTTGTAATATGCTCAGATTCCCAACTGTTACCATATACAATTTGCAAAAAACCAAGAATTCATCAAATTTTCATATATGCATGTTTTTCTCGATATGTATGCATCTAACAATAAGATCAAAAATGTAAGAGAGCAATATTGTTAAGAATAAAATTTCCTACAACTTTCATGTTATAAGTTTTTTTATGACATGCTCTGATTCCCGAATGATACCATTAACAACTTGACAAAACAACAAAAACGTAACATTTTCACATTTTCGTATTCTTCTCGATATCTATGTATCTCAGAACAAAAGTGCAAGAGAGCAATATTGTTAAGAATAAGATTTGTCACAACTTTTGTTCTAAGAGTTTTTCTGCATCATGCTTAGATTCCCTACTGTTACCATATACAACTTGCAAAAAACCAAGAATTCATCAAATTTTCATATATTCGTATTTTTCTCGATATCTATGCGTTTAAGGGAAAAAAATCTAAGAGAGCAATATTGTTAAGTATAAATTTTGCTACAGCTTTTGTTCTATATGTTTTTGTATGACATGCTCCGATTAAATTTTCATATATTCCCATTTTTCTCGATATGTATGCATCTAAGAGCAAAAATCTATGAGGGAAATATTGTAAAGAATAAGATTTGTTACAACTTTTTTTCAAAAAGTTCTTTTGTATTATGTTTAGATTCCCCAGTGTTACCATCTACAACTTGCAAAAAACAAAGAATTCATACAATTTTCATATATTTGTATTTTTCTCGCCATCAATGCATCTAAGAGCAATAATCTAAGAGAGCAATTTTGTTAAGAATAAAATTTGCAACAACTTTTGTTGTATAAGTTTTTTTATGACATGTTCCGATTCCCGAATGTTACCATTAATAACTTGAAAAAGCATCAAATTTGTCAAATTT
Source organism: Onthophagus taurus (assembly GCF_036711975.1). NCBI lineage: Eukaryota > Metazoa > Arthropoda > Insecta > Coleoptera > Scarabaeidae > Onthophagus > Onthophagus taurus. The sequence goes on along the minus strand of NC_091968.1, from coordinate 5,579,907 downwards.
TTATATTTTCGTATTTTTCTCGATATCTATTTATCTCAGAACATAAGTGCATTACAAAAGTACCATTAATAACGTGAAAAAGCATCAAATTTGTCAAATTTTTATATTTTCGTATTTTTCTCGATATCTATTTATATCAGAACAAAAGTGCAAGAGATCAATATTGTTAACAGTAAAATTTGTTACAACTTTTGTTCTAAATGTTTTTTTATGACATGCTGTGATTTCCGAGTGTTACCATTAATATCTTCTCGCTATTTATGCATCTGATAATAAAATAATAGTTGCCTACCCATATGTGACGTCACGAACGTGCCTTTTTTTCTATAACGGACACTCTCTTCCCCGTATTAATCCGTTATATCGAGGTTTTATTATATTTATTAATTTTAAATGTTATTTTTTAGATTCGCGGAAAAATGTTAGATCGTTTTTCGAGGGCAACAAAATTATCACGATTAATTCCCGGCACCAGATACTTGATTTGCGTATTAGCCCTCGGCAACTGGCTATCGCAACTCCCGGAAGTCTCCGGAAATCGTCCAGGAACAACCCATCGAGATTCTAGCAGTAGTTCTAGTAATAGTTGGGGGGAAACATTCACCGAAGCGATGCTCCCTCTACTCGTCGACTCGCAAACGAGTAAATGCACCGAAGTCACCACCCTTGGTCATCCGGGGAGCAGCATTTCCGGTAGTCTGGGTAGTGGTGTACCCGACGACGACGACATCGACGACTCTGACCGTTCCTTGGGGACACAGTCGATTCTAACTCGTAGATTGGGTTTGATAATCGGATGTTGTATGGGTTTCGTTGTGTTCGTCGTCTTGGTCTCGGTACTCGGCTACTTGAAAGTGAAGAAGCAACGGGCTGCGGTGAAGAGAGACCCACCAATGCCACCGGAATATATTTCGTATCGTCACTTTAGTATACAAAGTGGGGAAACTCACGGTGGTGGCCATCCGCATTTCATAACGAGCATGAATACCACTAGTTTAAATTGAATTTTAGAGAAGTGGGGAGTTCGAGTTATAAGTTAACAATGGGGAAATTGGAGTTTTGTGAAGGGTCATTATTGGATCATATCACTAATGGGTAAAAAAGAATAACAGAAATAAATGTAATAGAAACATGGGCGAACAAAGAATGAAAGAAAGAAAAGATTTTTTAATAAATTAAAAAAGGGATTTCTTTTAGGTAGAAACAAAACATGTGCACAATTTTCCTTTTTTGCGATTCAAAACATGAAATAAAAAATGATAATAATAAAAAATAATAATAAAAATGATAACAAAAGATATTTTCTTTGATAACCTAATCTAATTTCAGTTCATGGATTTTAAAACATAATCAGGTAAGTAAATAATTATATTTTTGAGATGTAGTTAAAGAAAATAATTTTCTCCAAAATTGTTACGAATTAAGAAACGAAATTTTTTGAGGTTATAAAGAAACCTTTGAGGTTATGTTATACCAAATTATAAGTTTCCAGGGTGGTTACTTTAATTTAAATCCATTTTCAAAATCGTCGATTTAATTTGACATTTGTTGACGATGCGTATAAAGAAAATAATTTTCTCCAAAATTGTTACGAATTAAGAAACGAAACTTTTTGAGGTTATAAAGGAACGTTTGAGGTTGTGTTATATCAAATTATAACTTTCCAGGGTGGCTATTTTATTTTAAATCCATTTTCAAAATCGTCAATTTAATTTGACATTTGTTGACGATGCAGATAAAGAAAATAATTTTCTCCAAAATTGTTACGAATTAAGAAACGAAACTTTTTGAGGTTATAAAGGAACGTTTGAGGTTGTGTTATATCAAATTATAAGTTTCCAGGGTGGCTACTTTATTTTAAATCCATTTTCAAAATCGTCGATTTAATTTGACATTTGTTGACGATGCGTATAAAGAAAATAATTTTCTCCAAAATTGTTACGAATTAAGAAACGAAACTTTTTGAGGTTATAAAGGAACGTTTGAGGTTGTGTTATACCAAATTATAAGTTTCCAGGGTGGCTACTTTATTTTAAATCCATTTTCAAAATCATCGATTTAATTTGACATTTGTTGACGATGCAGATAAAGAAAATAATTTTCTCCAAAATTGTTACGAATTAAGAAACGAAAATTTTTGAGGTTATAAAGGAACGTTTGAGGTTGTGTTATATCAAATTATAACTTTCCAGGGTGGCTATTTTATTTTAAATCCATTTTCAAAATCGTCGATTTAATTTGACATTTGTTGACGAAGAAAATAATTTTCTCCAAAATTGTTACGAATTAAGAAACGAAACTTTTTGAGGTTATAAAGGAACGCTTGAGGTTATGTTATACCAAATAATAAGTTTCCAGGGTGGCTACTTTATTTTAAATCCATTTTCAAAATCGACGATTTAATTTGACATGTGTTGACGATGCAGATAAAGAAAATAATTTTCTCCAAAATTGTTATGAATTAAGAAACGAAACTTTTTGAGGTTATAAAGAAACCTTTGAGGTTATGTTATACCAAATTATAAGTTTCCAGGGTGGCTACTTTATTTTAAATCCATTTTCAAAATCGTCGATTTAATTTGACATTTGTTGACGAAGAAAATAATTTTCTCCAAAATTGTTACGAATTAAGAAACGAAACTTTTTGAGGTTATAAAGGAACGCTTGAGGTTATGTTATACCAAATAATAAGTTTCCAGGGTGGCTACTTTATTTTAAATCCATTTTCAAAATCGTCGATTTAATTTGACATTTGTTGACGATGGAGATAAAGAAAATAATTTTCTCCAAAATTGTTACGAATTAAGAAACGAAACTTTTTGAGGTTATAAAGAAACCTTTGAGGTTATGTTATACCAAATTATAAGTTTCCAGGGTGGCTACTTTATTTTAAATCCATTTTCAAAATCGTCGATTTAATTTGACATTTGTTGACGAAGAAAATAATTTTCTCCAAAATTGTTACGAATTAAGAAACGAAACTTTTTGAGGTTATAAAGGAACGCTTGAGGTTATGTTATACCAAATAATAAGTTTCCAGGGTGGCTACTTTATTTTAAATCCATTTTCAAAATCGACGATTTAATTTGACATGTGTTGACGATGCAGATAAAGAAAATAATTTTCTCCAAAATTGTTACGAATTAAGAAACGAAACTTTTTGAGGTTATAAAGAAACCTTTGAGGTTATGTTATACCAAATTTTAAGTTTCCAGGGTGGTTACTTTATTTTAAATCCGTTTTCAAAATTATCGGTTTAATTTGACATTTGCTGATGATGCAGATAAAGAAAATAATTTTCTCCAAAATTGTTACGAATTAAGAAACGAAACGTTTTGAGGTTATAAAGGAACGTTTGAGGTTGTGTTATATCAAATTATAAGTTTCCAGGGTGGCTACTTTATTTTAAATCCATTTTCAAAATCGTCGATTTAATTTGACATTTGTTGACGATGCAGATAAAGAAAATAATTTTCTCCAAAATTGTTGCGAATTAAGAAACGAAATTTTTTGAGGTTATAAAGGAGCGTTTGAGGTTGTGTTGTACCAAATTATAAGTTTCCAGGGTGGCTACTTTATTTTAAATCCATTTTCAAAATCGTCGATTTAATTTGACATTTGTTGACGATGCAGATAAAGAAAATAATTTTCTCCAAAATTGTTGCGAATTAAGAAACGAATTTTTTTGAGGTTATAAAGGAGCGTTTGAGGTTGTGTTGTACCAAATTATAAGTTTCCAGGGTGGCTACTTTATTTTAAATCCATTTTCAAAATCATCGATTTAATTTGACATTTGTTGACGATGCGTATAAAGAAAATAATTTTCTCCAAAATTGTTACGAATTAAGAAACGAAACTTTTTGAGGTTATAAAGGAACGCTTGAGGTTATGTTATACCAAATAATAAGTTTCCAGGGTGGCTACTTTATTTTAAATCCATTTTCAAAATCGACGATTTAATTTGACATTTGTTGACGATGCAGATAAAGAAAATAATTTTCTCCAAAATTGTTACGAATTAAGAAACGAAACGTTTTGAGGTTATAAAGGAACGTTTGAGGTTGTGTTATACCAAATTATAAGTTTCCAGGGTGACTACTTTATTTTAAATCCATTTTCAAATCGTCGATTTAATTTGACATTTGTTGACGATGCTGATAAAGAAAATAGTTTTCTCCAAAATTGTTACGAATTAAGAAACGAAACTTTTTGAGGTTATAAAGAAACGTTTGAGGTTGTGTTATACCCAATTATAAGTTTTCAGTGTGGCTACTTTATTTTAAATCCATTTTCAAAATCATCGATTTAATTTGACATTTGTTGACGATGCAGATAAAGAAAATAAGTTTCTCCAAAATTGTTACGAATTAAGAAACGAAACGTTTTGAGGTTATAAAGGAACGTTTGAGGTTGTGTTATATCAAATTATAAGTTTCCAGGGTGGCTACTTTATTTTAAATCCATTTCCAAAATCGTCGATTTAATTTGACATTTGTTGATGATGCAGATAAAGAAAATAATTTTCTCCAAAATCGTTACGAATTAAGAAACGAAACTTTTTGAGGTTATAAAAGAATGTTTGAGGTTGTGTTATACAAAATTATAAGTTTCCAGGTGGCTACTTTATTTTATATCCAGTTTCAAAATCGTCGATTTTAATTTTACTGACAATGCAGTTAAAGAAAATATTTTCTGCAAGACGCACAGAAGCGAATTAGTTAAAAATCTTGGTCAAAAAGATATTTTTGTCATTTTTTTACTTCAAGATTGATTGAAATTAAAAAATATCTATACAATTAACAAGAATGAAGTATTTTATGATATATTGCGATTTTATTTAATTGTATTTACCTATATTTTTATATACAGGATGGTCCGTTACTAATGGGACACAGAGGAACAGTGAATTCCTGACATTAAATTGTTGCGATTTAACCCAATTTATGTTAGTCCTATTGTTAATAATAACGAAAATACAGATGATTAAAGTTAATGCTTTATTTTCGCTTTTCTTTAAATGTTTCGTTTTCTCTTGCATTATGACCATGAAAATTAGTACATTACTATTTTTAAGACGATAAACAATAATTTGGCATTAGTTTTGATTTATCTTTCAGATAGCATTGCCTGCCTTAAAAACTCCTTTAAAGTGGCCATATCTTTTTCATCGTTAAAATTTATGCAACTCACACAACTTGAAACAGTTTCTCAGATTTTTTTACATAAATTTGGTATACCTACCAATCTTCTCTAAAGTTCTCCGTTTCCAAGATAATCACTGTTTAAGGGCACTTTGCAAAATTTAAACATTAGTTGACAATGATTTTATTTTGTTAAACACTAGACCAACAGCGTCAATTGGCATTAATACTAATTGACGATAAAAATTATTAAATCTCTTATTATTATTAAGTATCTTCGTTATTATTAATAAGTGGACTAAGATAAATTGGGTTAAATCGTAATAATTTAATGTAAGGAATTCACTGTTGCTCTGTGTCCCATTAGTAACGGACCGTCCTGTTGTTACGCCTTAAAAAAAAAGGTAAACCAAAACGCACCCGAAATGAAAATTATGACAATTTTTGAAATTGTTACCCGATCGACACACAACCCGCAAAACAATTTACGTTATCGTTAAACCTAACCAGTTTGTTGCGAACTCCCCGGCAAACTCGTTTGGAGAAGGGAAGGTTCGATTTATTTAAGGCGCCACACAATCCGTTAATTCGCAACGGGCACTGATTGTGAAGTGATGTTGGAAACAAGAGTTCATACAATAACGAAAATTTAACAACACAAAGATATAGAGAGAAAATAAAGAAACTCAATAGATGCAGGTAAGCAAAATGATATATATATTGCAAAAAAAAAATCAAATAAAATAAAATAAAATATAGGTTAAATCAAATCAAAATAAATATCAACCTAACGAAAAATAAATATCAAAAAAAAAAATGAAACTAAGAAGATTTAATTGGATAACCAAAAAAAAAAAATGAAACACCTGATTGACCGCGACACCGATTGTCTACCTCAAGTACTTGTTTCAGAAATCGATTAAAAAATTAAAAAAAAAATTGAATTTCAAAATAACAAAAAAAATATACCAATTAAACTCTTTTACAAAAGTAAAAAAAAATAAATTATAATCAACTGATTCGCAAATTCAAAACAAAACAAAATTATATATCCTAAATTTAGTTTGTATGTTATTCTTTTTTTTTTTTTTTTTAAAAAAAAATAAGATCCTAAATTATACTAGGTAAGTATTATTATAATGTACAAAAAAAATTGAATTATCAATCTTAATAATTGAAACAGTAAACAGACAATAAAGTAGAATAAAAAAAAAATTCAAAGTTTAAAACGAATTGTTGATCTGACCTTAAGTTGTCTTCTTTTTTTTTATATTTTCATAGTCAACTTCGAAAAGGTATGAGTTGGATGATCTTCAGCAGCTTCCTTCGAGATGGTATGGTAAGGAGTGGATATCCAGTGGTATTGAAGTTATTAAAATGTGCTCAGAATTTTAGGACCAAGAATTTCATTAACAAAAATGGTTCCCCCAAAAAAAAAAAGACCTACGGATCGTAATTACCGATTAGAAAAAAAAATTCGCTAAGGGAATGGATGAAAAGAATGAACGGATGTAAGTGTGAACGGTTGATTTTCTTTTTTTTTTTTCCTTCAATGAAAAGGGTAAATCTAATCAATGAAATTATGCTAATCAATAAATAATAAGAATGTTGTGATATGGATGGGAAAAGTTATGATTAACCGAAATAAGCAATTCTTACCTCAGTTGGTCGAGGTCTACGCCCAAAATTTATGGAATATGGTGAAAAATATTAAATCCGGTTAAAATATCCGGGTCGGGTTATAGAAAAGACTTAACCGCGACTTTTCAACGGGAGTGATATTTCCGATGACTTCGGATTAGCTTCAAGACGCCAAAATTTAATCGCAAATTTTCCAAAATGTCTATCTACGCTGAATTACACTCGTCGTTGCTTTTCTTCACCACCGACGGAGAGAATTGTCACCAAAACCAAAGAGACCGAGTTTTCAAAACCCGTCCGAATTTATACTCGACTCGAATTTCAAAAAAAAATGTACCTTATCGCGCAACTCCCAAAAGTAAAAGTCAAAATAAATACTGTAGGTATTAAACATTTGTCTTTCATTTAAAAACTAAATCCCTTATTAACAAACAAAAGAAAAAAAAAAACCTCCCCTCCCAAAAAAAAATTAATAAGATTATTAATAGATATTTTGCAAACAAAAATTTTAAAGAAATAAGGAATAACGACATCTAATGGGTAAAAGGAAAGGTAAGGACAAAGGATTCTCGAATTCTGCTGCTGAAACAAAAAAAAATATAAAACAAATTTTGCTACCTGTCTATTGAGAAGAAACACTAAGAACGAAAAAAAAATAAAAACGTAACACTGTATAAAACTTATGGTTAATAATTTTCAAGGAAAAAATCTTGCAAATAATAAATTGAATTGACACAATAACAACTTTTAATATTTTACCAAAAACTCAGTGTGTCAATTCAATTTTTTAATTTCTATCTAGAAAATTATTAACTTTAGAACGCTAACATATCATACTAAAATTAATTAGTGTTTCAGAAAGTAAATTGTAATTTTGGTTAGAAACTTTTTTGTTTATTTTCTAACTGCAAATGCGTTCCCCAACCAAACAGCACATAGCAGAATTATGATTTTTTTTCTAAACTTTATACACACACTATAATAAAAATTTATTTTAAGGTAAAACCGCAAAATACCGCAAGAATTTCTAACAAAATCTACAACATGTATACAATATTACTTTTGAACAATGTGAAACAATTTATTTTTTGCCCATCTAAATATCGTAAAAAAAATTATTTTCTCAATTTAAACATATGATGTAATCAAACAATATTACAAAAAACTAATAACCGAATTGTTGCTTTCTGTATATTATACAATTCTACTTACCACCAGCAATAGGTTCTATGATAAATTTTCCAAATATATAAAAAATCGTTTTATCTAGGTGATAACTGTTTACTAAACAATCAATTGACAACTAAAATATTTTGGCGGCGATTGTTACAATAATTATAAATAAGGTGTTTCAAGGCACCTTGGGGTTTACTTAATCAAATAGTAATAATTGCATTTTCAATCTTATTCCTTAAATTTTTCCAATTTTGGCCGAGATTTTTAAAAAATTCGCCTGTGTGAGACGGTTAGGAATTTTGGAATGAAACTTTTTGTTTATAAAGAAACGTTTGAAGTTGGGTTCCTCGCTGTTAGATACTTCAGCAGCTCATTGGGGATGTTGCGAACTCTCTGTAGTTCTTGAGCAGAAGGCACTGAAAAAGTTATGTATAGGGTGGTTCAAATTCGACGTCCGAATAGGCTATCTCGGAAGCTATAAGAGTTAGAGAAAAAGTAGCTTACATGTCATGATCTCGTTTTTCGAGAAACTGCTAATACCAAAAACTTCAAAGCGCAATCGTCTTTTGTTTTTCCCCTAGAGGCCAAAATTGAAAATATCTAATATCTAATAATAACTATCTTGGTTATTGTTATAGGTGGAGTATTATAATTAAGACATTATATGGACACTTTTTTACAGAGAATTTCTTGACGTAGTCAAAAAAAATTTTCGGTTTTAAATTTTGAGATATCATGACAATTTTTTTTTTTTAATGGAAACAAACACTGATTATTCGCTTATTAAATTCGTTATTTTTTTCTGATTACAAAAATATGGGGTTAGATAAATCTATTTCTTGTTGTTTTAGAATAAAGCTAAAAATAAACTTTTTTTGGTATCGTCAAAGAAATTAAATTTACAGTTTCTTGTAAATTACGGTACTATAACTAAAAATTATTCTACTAAAAATTTATATAAAATTTATTTCATTTTCTAATATGTAACATTCTAACATGTTAAACTTTTCGTAATTTTCGTAATCCATCTTAAAAGACAGGATTTTTAATTTAACACTTCAGAAAATTTTTGAGTACAAACAAATGTTACTATGTTTATTTGAATTAAAAAAAACTTTAGTTTTACAAAGTACCGAGGTTCATGACGCCTATTTTCGAGCCAAAATGGCGGTTTGACAACTTGTCACTGCATCTCACCACTTATTTATAAAAATATTGCAGTCTTGTTGCCTTTGGAGTTGCAAAAATAGCAGTAAGACGGGCTTTCGACTCTTCAGAGTACCACGAGAAAAAAAGAAAGGAAATTTGGCGTAATGTTTTGGTTTGTAGTTTAAATTAAAAAAAAATTAAATTTCCCGCTTGACTTTCGAGCCAAATTGCGTCAAACCGCAGTACTTTGTAAAACTAGGGACTTAAATATATATATATATATATATGAGCGCCATCTTTCAATAATTTAATAATAAATAATGTAATCTATTCCAAAAACAAATATAAATTAAATAGTTCAACAAATGTATTTGATTCAAATATCAGAAATATACTTTTTTAATTTGTAGTTATAATTTACAGGAAACTGTAAATTTAATTTCTTTGACAACACTAAAAAAAAGTTTATTTTTGCTTTATTCTAAAACAATAAGAAATACAACAATAAAACAACACAAAAACAAAATACATATCCTATTACTTCTAATTAAACCAGAAAAATGTAAATTTTGCCTGACAACTAAATATTGGGACATTGCACGATTTGTATTTCTAATATGGAGTACCTAATATCGCCCTTAGATTTTATAACCGCTTGCATTCGGTTGGGTATTGAATTCACTAAGGTTCTACATTGTTCAGGAGTAAATCCATCCCAAATTTGTTTTATTTTGGCTTTAAGTTCTGGCAATGTCCGTTGTGGGTTGTTCCTCAAAGTTTGTTTCATTTTGTGCCACACTGTTTCAATTACATTCAGATCTGGACTGTTGGTAGGCCAATACAGAACATTAATATTTTGATCGCCAACCACTTTTTTGTAGTTTTGGCCGTATGACAAGCCGCTTCATCCTGCTGAAATATGTAATTTTCGCCAACATTTAACTGCACGATACTTGGTAGTATGCTGTTTTGTAGTATTTGTTGATATTTTGCGGCGTTCACGGTGCCATCAATAAATTCAAAGCATCCTTATCCTGAAGCTGTCATACAGCCCCAAATGATTACTCCCTTCGGAAATTTTACACAACGTTTTAAACAATCTTTATGAAATGCCTAATGTTTATTGCAAATTTCGATTCATTGCTGAATATTATCCGGGAAAAGTCTTCTGCTGACCAAGATAGTTTAGTTTTTGCCAAAATGAGCCTGGCTTTCTGTTGTTTTTCTGTTAACACTGGTTTTTCTTTTGCCTATAAAACAACAATTTTCTAATAAAAGCTACATTTTTTAATTATTGCTTGTAAGTAAAACTTTAATCCACTTTTAAGAATCCATTTGCGACAGCATTCCCTTGATATATTTAATCCACTTTCATTTTTCCATTCCGCGGTAACGTGTCTTAAAATATTTCTTCGTCCTTTTTTGCAGATTTTTACAAGTATTCTTTTATTTCTATCAGAAACTAACTTTGGACGACCTGAACTGTTACCCTTTTTTTCTAAAATTTGCCCAGTTTCTCCATAATGTTTAATTACTTTCCACGCTGTGCTTTTAGGAATATTAAGTTCGTCTGCTTTTTCACGTATTGTTTTATTGTGGCAATAATTTTTAATCAGTAATTCACGGATTTTGACTCTGTACAGATACCACGCACCATTTTAATTGATAAATACAGATTTACTCAACAGCAACAATGTTACAAGCTTTAGAACAAACCGGCAATTTAACATTTCATTTTACGTTATTTCCACAGTTTACTTATCTTAATTTGTTCCATTTTTATGGAAGTTACTTTGCATTGTCCCAATATTAAGTTGTCAGGTAAAATATAAATTTTTCTAGTTTAATTAGAAGCAAAAGGGTATGTATTTTGTTTTTTGTGTTGTTCATTAGACAAAATTGTTGTTAATTATATAATCAAATGATATTAATCTGAAAAAATTATTAAAAGAAATTAAACTGTTTAATTAATGTTAATTATATACACATTTTATTTTGTCGCAATATATAGTTGTTAGGGCTCGTAGACCTGTCAAACCCTATATTTTTGTAATCAGAAAACAATAATGACTTTAATAAGCGAATAATCAGTGGTTATTTCTATTAAAAAAACGAAAATTTTCATGATATCTCAAAATCTAAAATCGAAAATTTATTTTTGACTACGTCAAGAAATTCTCTGTTAAAAAGTGTCCAGATAATGTAATAATAATAACAAACAAGTTTATTGTTCCCAAAAATCAATATACATATTATTGAAAGAACAAAAATTAATTATACAGGTTGATTCAAAAAACCGCTGACAGACTTATAGGGCAGGTAATACATCAAAAAATAAAATAAAAAGTCTTAATATATATGTGGTCGCAAATGCCTCCTTAACGAGATATAGCGATTGATCAAAGTTTTATAAGAGACCAATTGATACATAATTGATCACTTTAGACGAAAATACAGCCCGTTTGACAAAATTAGCAATGGCGTAGGCAATATTTTTAAAAAAGGGCTTTTTATTGCAGATAATGTTTAATTTTAAAGAAACTTTGACCCACTATATCTCGTTAAGGAGGCATTTGCGACTCGATGTATATTAAGACTATTCATCTTAATTGTTCATGTATTATCTACTCTAGAAGTCTGTCAGCGGTTTTTTGAATCACCCTGTATAAATTTATGAACAAAAGATGATGTTCGATAGTCTCCTATCGTTCTTCCACAATCACCCCCTTAAAAATAATAAACATAAACAGAGACAAAACAGAAAAGAACACGAAAAGGAAAAAGAAGAGATAAGAAAACATGAACAAGAGAGAATTTATGCGCAAATACGGCAGATACGGCAGAGCTGAGGTATTAACACCATCAGTAACTCTGAAAGGTGCATTGAGCCGAAAACAAGGCTGCCCTATATTGACGTTTAAGTGTTGCAACGTCCGTACTGTATGTCGTAGTTATAATACTCCACCTATAATAATAACCAAGATAATTGCACTTGTTGGTTTTACGACATTTTCAATTTTGGCCTCTAGGGGAAAAACAAAAGACGATAGCGCTTTGAGGTTTTCGGCATTAGCAGTTTCTCGAAAAACGAGATCATGACATGTAAGGTAATCTTTTTCTAACTCTTATAGTTTCCGAGTTAGCCTACTCGGACATCGAATTTGAACCACCCTGTATAGAAAGTACATAACCATTTCTTTCTGTATAGAGATCTTGAATAAAGTGATCAGTTCTCGTCAATATATAACCAAATAAATTAATTTAAAACACAAGCAATCTGGTCCTAAACGTGTATTTCTTATAAAGATTCTTGTGATTCCTAGAACTTGATTCTAAGAGAAATAAGTAACGGAAATGTTAAATTTAAATCGTTTAATTACTTAATCTGTTTGTAACAGAAGTGAAACATTTAACATTTTCACTTTATTTTTCGTTTATAAAGAAACCGTAGTCGTACTCATTAAAATTTTCTTCTCCTTCGACTTTCGGATTACTTAGGTCCTCGTTAATTTTTAAAACGTAATTCCGCGAACTCGAAAAACGCAAACTTTGTATTCGTTCTCCATCTATTTATGAAAGTTTAATTAAATGCTCGCCGAAGGGAAACGTTTGCGGGCCATTTGAATTACAAACGGTTTCTAAATGCGACAAGTTACAGCACAATTTGCTAAAGTTTACTCTAAGCTAAATATTTTTACGACATCAAAATTTATTAATGAATTACAATCTCATTTACAGTATAATACAAAAACTTTGTGTACAAACCCCTCTTAATCCGTCAAAATCTATTAGAATCCCACTCGTGGGAATTTGGAGCTTTCGGTAAGTGTTGCCATTGTGGGGGAGAGAATCCTTTGGTCGGATTACCGACGGAATTCGGGGGGATATCAGTCTCAATTACCGTCAAAGAACGTCGAAACCGTCGGTCGGCGTTTCGTAACGGAGACGACGGAGTGCATATTAATCCTAAGGGATAACTGGTAAGTACCTCTAAGACTGGTCAGAACCGCCTCCTTCGATTCTGAAGGATTCAGGTATCCCAAGGAGTATCGTTGAAGAACTAGAATAATCCCAGGAAATTGAGTGACGTTTTAATAAAACAAAATAATATTCTTTACATAAATAGTTAACTTGTTTAAATTAATAACTAGTTTGCGGTCTTGTTTATAGTTTCAAAGCATAACTACTCTATCTACATATTGAAGCGTTACCTCGACTCACAGGAAGTTAAGTAATTTCATGAATAATTAATCTCTAACCCATTACGTCAAAATATTCAAACGTAATTTCAAATTTTGGTGGCAAAAATAATATTTCTTAAATACTTTTCGTTTGTGTATATGTAATACACCAGTAAACATCGGACCATAAACTACAACATATCTCCAGTTGTGATATTAATAGCGGTTGGTTTAGCGCGTCGCGACGCCGGCGCCAAATGGAAATGAGGTTTATCAGCGACGTACGTCATTTGACGTCGATAATACAACTTCAAACTCTCCCACTCCCGAAGCTCGCATAATTGCAAGTTGAAATTTACACCTGCGGCACCCATTCGACCTAGATGTATCAGTTCCTAAAATTAATCAGCTAAAAATGAAAAGTTTCATGGATCACTTTTGTTTCTTGCTATATCATAAATTATTTATAGTGATACAATAAAGTTTACATACACCCCAGGAAATTATAATATATATAACATATGCAGGGTGTATCTGAATGACGTTTTGACCCTATTTGTACTTTCAACCTACCCTTCTAAACTACTAAACGTAACCACCCCCGTTCAATTTATGCCTAGATTTTTTTTATGATGATGAAAAATACATTGGAAAATTTCAGTTCGATAGATAAAACTATTCTAAAATTTTTTTGTCTCTATGATGTTCTTCTAAAATTTAATAATTTAAAATTTAATTTATAAAATAATGAGATTAATAGTTACGGAAGCTATCCGTACAGAGCACAGAGTATATCTAGAACTTCAAATTAAAAGCACGAATGGACAGCATTAAGGCCCACTACTACCACTCATAGTTAAAGTATCTGATAGCGTTATCTATCGGATAGCTTAAAAATTGGTTACTACCACTGCATTTATCCTATAGATACCGCTATCCAAGGGATAACTTTTAAAAGATCTGTAACCCGTGGATTGGGTGTCGGATAAGTTGCTATCTAAGGGATAACTGCGGAAACCTAACCTCAAATAGAATTTATACTGACATATAAAATTCGAGCGTTTTACTATTTCGGTTAAAATAAGAAAAGTAATATAAATTTAAATAAAAAGCTATTAATAATTAACATTAGATAAAATAATCATGGATAATTTCTTCGACATTTGAGATGAACAACAAATTTTTGAAGAAATTAATGAATTATTTCCTATAAGAAGCAAAAGGATAATAAGGAGTAGACTTGACCATTTAAATATTCATTCAGATGTTGAGATTTATGTCGAGATTTCGTCTCTCGAAAAAATTTTTCATCACCTTTTGAATCAAATAGAAGTTGTAATATAACCTCCATCCATGACGTAAGTAATTTGTTGATTGCTATTATTTAATGTAAAATTCATCAAAATTTTAGTAATAATGCTGTACCTCCTTCAAACCGTTTGTTGCTGACTCTTCAATTTTATGCAATAGGTAACATGTTGCTATCCATAGCAGATTTTGCAGGAGTGAGTGTACAGGGTGTCCAAATTTCGAAGGGTTTGCAGGGTATCTCAGTTATTATGAAAGATAGAAAGTTGCGGCTTTCGCGAATCTGAGCTACTTTTTTGTGAAACTTACAATGGCGCAAACCAAATTTTCATAGCCCTCTTCGTTTTTGATATACCCTGTATATTTAAAATTTGCGATTTTCAGACACCTCCTGTATCTCGGCTATCCGGAAATGTAAAAACGGGTTCTAATAGATTTTTTCACGTAGAATCCAATGCTGCACGTAGAATTTTTCTAGTCATCACGGTTTTTGAGTTATAAAGAGTTAAGTATTTTAGAAGTTGAGTATTTAGTATTTGAGTTGTGTTTATAACTCAAAAACCGTGATGACTAGAAAAATTCTACGTGCACCATTGGATTCCACGTGAAAAAATCTATTAGAACCCGTTTTTACTTTTTTACTAAGTTTTCGGATAGCCGAGATACAGGAGGTGTCTGAAAATCGTAAATTTCAAACACTCCCTGTATATCAAAAACGAAGAGGGCTATGAAAATTTGGTTTGCGCCATTGTAAGTTTCACAAAAAAGTAGCTCAGGTTCGCGAAAGCCGCAACTTTCTATCTTTCATAATAACTGAGATACCCTGCAAATCCCATCGAAATTTGGACACCCTGTACAATTGGCATCTTCAGTCGTTCATCATGTTAGTTGTGCCATTATTGTTTACCATCACATTTTAACATACAATAATACGAGATATATACACTTTTTGCTTTCCTTGCCATGTAACTGCATCATTTTTTTTGTTTTCTATTACGTTTTTATGTTTGATAATAAATTCAAGAAGATGTTCGCATTTTTCTTTGATGAAATTGGTGGTTCGTCGCCTTTTCTCAGTCTCCATTTCCAAATTTTAAATCGTCAAAATACCTAATAGTACATAATAGACCAAAAAATCCCTAGATTCTTTCGTTATCTCAAGGATTTCTTAACTATGAGATAAATGGAGGTGGTAGTAGTACGCACGACCCTGTTATCTACGAGATAAATTGTATCTTATAGATAGCTTAACTGACAGATAGCATTGGTTTGGTAGTAACGGGCTTAAGAAAGGCGGGTTTGTTTAATAAAAGCAAATTTCAGTACCGGGGCACCTTAAAAATCTAAACCGGTTGAATGCGCACTTTGTCGGTGTTGGTATATCGGGGTATGATGCTGATCTTTACAATTATTATCTTAATAATACACTATAGGTATAGCCAGGTTTATGAAATTGCTGAAATTGGTGAAGCCAATGTTGAGAAAACTATTAACGCAATAAACAGTTATGCTATGGGCTATGACAGCTTAAATATAAAAATTTTCAAATTATGACCGACAATCTGGTTTTCCCCTGGTTTCAGTTGCGCGACCGCGCTGGTTGACGTTGTGGATGACATTGTGAGAGCGATGGATAGCGATAAAATTACCGTTCTTTGTCTGCTTGATCACTCGAAGGCCTTCGACACTTTGAACCATAAAATCTTGCTGTCCAAACTGCACCATATAGGGTTAAAGTGGAAAGCAGTTAATTTATCGGGGAGTTTTTTGGATAATAGGGTGCAGCGTGTGAGTGTGGATGGTCGGGTGTCGGAGGAAATGACGGTATCGACGGGTGTCCCACAGGGATCGGTTCTCTCCCCGCTCCTTTTCTCAATATACACTAGCGATTTTCACAAGCATGTATCTTTTTGCAATATGCACCAATAGGTCGATAACACGCTTTTTTTAGGCGGATAAGTGCTGACCTGGAAAATCTTGTGGATGTGTCTCGTCGTCATAACTTATTAATTAACTCAGCAAAAACAGATGTTATTGTTTTTGGTCCGAAAAAACTTAGGGAAAGAATTAAATCTAAACTTGACATACGCACAGAAACCTATCAATTTAACAAAACAAAATTTGAATAATTATTGATGAGAATCTAACTTTCAATGAGTATATTAATAAAAAGATCTACGACTGCTTGGATAAGTCATCATTACCGCACTCATTTGAGGTGATTTGAGTTACGTAATGAAGTTCATTATCGCACTGGTTTCATTACGTAACGCATTTTTAACCTAATCAGAACAGACTTAATTTATTGAAACGAGCAATAATACAAAAGAAAAAGTGCTATCTACTTACAGAGAAACAATATTATTTATTATAAACATTAATTGTTATGTTTTTACATTTCGAAACACTTATTCCAGATGAGTAAACATGTTGTTGAAACTGACAATTCAAAATTGTTAACAATCATTTAAAAATATTTTTATAAATGTCAAATAGACTATTTTAAAGAAATTGATTTTTTAGTAATTTTTAGCAGTCGTAGATAAAATGCTGTATATCACACATGGGCTAGAGCATAATTACAATACTCGTGTGATTACATTCTCCACACTCATACAGTAATTATGTTTCTAACCCACTTGTAATATAAATAACTATTATAACGCGCGTCATTTTCTAACCGGTAGCAGCAAACGTTTACTTCGTGAGAGCCTGCTGTTATCGGTTTTTAACTATGGGGACATGCTGTACTCCTCTTTTCTATCTAAACGTATAACTCAAAAAATACAAAAAGTACAAAATGCATGTCTGCGACTAATTTTTGGTATAAGGCGACGAGAGCACATTAGTCACAAGTTGATTGAAGTGAGCTGGTTAAATATTATTTCAATATTATAACGACAGGTCGACCACACCTTCGCCTGAAGATACGGTACAGGACGAACGTGCACACCCTCAGTATTAGATTTAAGGGAACTCTCACACCACCCATTCACAAACGTAAATTTTTTTAAAAATGCTACACTTACCAAATTTTTCAACTGGTTAACGAGATTTCTGGATCTGTAGGACTGTGCACGTCCGTCACAACACTTAAACACTTCTTTTCGTGTTCTTTTCTGTTTTGTCTATGTTTATGTTTATTATTTTTAAGGGAGTGATTGTGGAAGAACGATAGGAGACTATCGAACATCACCTTTTGTTCATAAATTTATATAATATGTAATTTTTGTACTTTCACGAATGTGTATACTGATTTTTGTGAACAATAAACTTGTTTATTATTATTATAATTATATTGATGAGAACAGATCACTTTATTCAAGATCTCTATACAGAAAGAAATGGTTATGTACTTTCTGTACATAACTTTTTCAGTGCTTTCTGCTCAAGGACTACAGAGAGTTCTCAATATCCCCAATGAGCTGCTGAAGTATGTAACAGCGAGGAACCCAACTTCAAACGTTTCTTTATAACTTCAAAAAGTTTCGTTTCTTAATTCGTAACAATTTTGGAGAAAACTATTTTCTTTATCTGCATCGTCAACAAATGTCAAATTAAATCGACGATTTTGAAAATGGATTTAAAATAAAGTAGCCTCGCTAAAAACTTATAACTTGGTATAACACAACCTCAAACGCTCCTTTATAACCTCAAAAAGTTTCGTTTCTTAATTCGTAACAATTTTGGAGAAAATTGTTTTCTTTATCTGCATCGTCAACAAATGTCAAATTAAATTGACGATTTTGAAAATGGATTTAAAATAAAGTAGCCACGCTAAAAACTTATAATTTGATATAACACAACCTCAAACGCTTCTTTATAACCTCAAAAAGTTTCGTTTTTTAATTCGTAACAATTTTGGAGAAAACTATTTTCTTTATCTGCATCGTCAACAAATATCAAATTAAACCGACGATTTTGAAAATGGATTTAAAATAAAGTAGCCACCCTGGAAACTCATAATTTGGTACAACACAACTTCAAACGTTCCTTTATAACCTTAAAAAGTTTCGTTTCTTAATTCGTAACAATTTTGGAGAAAACTATTTTCTTTATTTGCATTGTCAACAAATGTCAAATTAAATCGACGATTTTGAAAATGGATTTAAAATAAAGTAGCCACCCCGAAAACTTATAATTTGGTATAACACAACCTCAAACGCTCCTTTATAACCTCAAAAAGTTTTGTTTCTTAATTCGTAACAATTTTGAAAAAAACTATTTTCTTTATCTGCATCGTTAACAAATATCAAATTAAATCGACGATTTTGAAAATGGGTTTAAAATAAAGTAGCTACCCTGGAAACTTATAATTTGGTATAACACAACCTCAAACGTTCTTTTATAACCTCAAAAAGTTTCGTTTCATAATTCGTAACAATTTTGGAGAAAACTATTTTCTTTATATGCATCGTCAACAAATGTCAAATTAAATCGACGATTTTGAAAATGGATTTAAAATAAAGTAGGCACCCTAAAAACTTATAATTGGGTATAACACCACCTCAAACGCTCCTTTATAACCTCAAAAAGTTTCGTTTCTTAATTCGTAACAATTTTGGAGAAAACTATTTTCTTTATCTGCATCGTCAACAAATGTCAAATTAAATCAACGATTTTGAAAATGGATTTAAAATAAAGTAGCCACCCTGAAAACTTATAATTTGGTGTAACACAACCTCAAACGCTCCTTTATAATCTCAAAAAGTTTCGTTTCTTACTTCGTAACAATTTTGGAGAAAATTGTTTTCTTTATCTGCATCGTCAACAAATGTCAAATTAAATCGACCATTTTGAAAATGGATTTAAAATAATGTAGCCACCCTGGAAACTTATAATTTGGCATAACACAACCTCAAACGCTCCTTTATAACCTCAAAAAGTTTCGTTTCTTAATTCGTAACAATTTTGGAGAAAACTATTTTCTTTATCTGCATCGTCAACAAATGTCAAATTAAATCGACCATTTTGAAAATGGATTTAAAATAAAGTAGCCACCCTGGAAACTTATAATTTGGTATAACACAACCTCAAACGCTTCTTTATAACCTCAAAAAGTTTCGTTTCTTAATTCGTAACAATTTTGGAGAGAACTATTTTCTTTATCTGCATCGTCAACAAATGTCAAATTAAACCGACGATTTTGAAAATGGATTTAAAATAAAGTAGCCACCCTGGAAACTTATAATTTGGTATAACACAACCTCAAACGCTTCTTTATAACCTCAAAAAGTTTCGTTTCTTAATTCGTAACAATTTTGGAGAAAACTATTTTCTTTATCTGCATCGTCAACAAATGTCAAATTAAATCGACGATTTTGAAAATGGATTTAAAATAAAGTAGCCTCGCTAAAAACTTATAACTTGGTATAACACAACCTCAAACGCTCCTTTATAACCTCAAAAAGTTTCGTTTCTTAATTCGTAACAATTTTGGAGAAAACTATTTTCTTTATTTGCATCGTCAACAAATATCAAATTAAATCGACGATTTTGAAAATGGGTTTAAAATAAAGTAGCTACCCTGGAAACTTATAATTTGGTATAACACAACCTCAAACGCTTCTTTATAACCTCAAAAAGTTTCGTTTCTTAATTCGTAACAATTTTGGAGAAAACTATTTTCTTTATTTGCATCGTCAACAAATATCAAATTAAATCGACGATTTTGAAAATGGGTTTAAAATAAAGTAGCTACCCTGGAAACTTATAATTTGGTATAACACAACCTCAAACGCTCCTTTATAACCTCAAAAAATTTCGTTTCTTAATTCGTAACAATTTTGGAGAAAATTGTTTTCTTTATCTGCATCGTCAACAAATGTCAAATTAAATCGACCATTTTGAAAATGGATTTAAAATAAAGTAGCCACCCTGGAAACTTATAATTTGGTATAACACAACCTCAAACGCTCCTTTATAACCTCAAAAAGTTTCGTTTCTTAATTCGTAACAATTTTGGAGAGAACTATTTTCTTTATCTGCATCGTCAACAAATGTCAAATTAAACCGACGATTTTGAAAATGGATTTAAAATAAAGTAGCCACCATGGAAACTTATAATTTGGTATAACACAACCTCAAACGCTGCTTTATAACCTCAAAAAGTTACGTTTTTTAATTCGTAACAATTTTGGAGAAAACTATTTTCTTTATCTGCATCGTCAACAAATGTCAAATTAAATCGACGATTTTGAAAATGGATTTAAAATAAAGTAGGCACCCTAAAAACTTATAATTTGGTATAACACAACCTCAAACGCTGCTTTATAACCTCAAAAAGTTACGTTTTTTAATTCGTTACAATTTTGGAGAAAATTATTTTCTTTATCTGCATCGTCAACAAATGTCAAATTAAATCGACGATTTTGAAAATGGATTTAAAATAAAGTAGCCACCCTGAAAACTTATAATTTGGTATAACACAACCTCAAACGCTCCTTTATAACCTCAAAAAGTTTCATTTCTTAATTCGTAACAATTTTAGAGAAAACTATTTTCTTTATCTGCATCCTCAACAAATGTCAAATTAAACCGACGATTTTGAAAATGGATTTAAAATAAAGTAGCCACCCTGGAAACTTATAATTTGGTATAACACAACCTCAAACGCTCCTTTATAACCTCAAAAAGTTTCGTTTCTTAATTCGTAACAATTTTGGAGAAAATTATTTTCTTTATCTGCATCGTCAACAAATGTCAAATTAAATCGACCATTTTGAAAATGGATTTAAAATAAAGTAGCCACCCTGGAAACTTATAATTTGGTATAACACAACCTCAAACGCTGCTTTATAACCTCAAAAAGTTACGTTTTTTAATTCGTAACAATTTTGGAGAAAACTATTTTCTTTATCTGCATCGTCAACAAATGTCAAATTAAATCGACGATTTTGAAAATGGATTTAAAATAAAGTAGGCACCCTAAAAACTTATAATTTGGTATAACACAACCTCAAACGCTGCTTTATAACCTCAAAAAGTTACGTTTTTTAATTCGTTACAATTTTGGAGAAAATTATTTTCTTTATCTGCATCGTCAACAAATGTCAAATTAAATCGACGATTTTGAAAATGGATTTAAAATAAAGTAGCCACCCTGAAAACTTATAATTTGGTATAACACAACCTCAAACGCTCCTTTATAACCTCAAAAAGTTTCGTTTCTTAATTCGTAACAATTTTGGAGAAAATTATTTTCTTTATCTGCATCGTCAACAAATGTCAAATTAAATCGACCATTTTGAAAATGGATTTAAAATAAAGTAGCCACCCTGGAAACTTATAATTTGGTATAACACAACCTCAAACGCTGCTTTATAACCTCAAAAAGTTACGTTTTTTAATTCGTAACAATTTTGGAGAAAACTATTTTCTTTATCTGCATCGTCAACAAATGTCAAATTAAATCGACGATTTTGAAAATGGATTTAAAATAAAGTAGGCACCCTAAAAACTTATAATTTGGTATAACACAACCTCAAACGCTGCTTTATAACCTCAAAAAGTTACGTTTTTTAATTCGTTACAATTTTGGAGAAAATTATTTTCTTTATCTGCATCGTCAACAAATGTCAAATTAAATCGACGATTTTGAAAATGGATTTAAAATAAAGTAGCCACCCTGAAAACTTATAATTTGGTATAACACAACCTCAAACGCTCCTTTATAACCTCAAAAAGTTTCATTTCTTAATTCGTAACAATTTTAGAGAAAACTATTTTCTTTATCTGCATCCTCAACAAATGTCAAATTAAACCGACGATTTTGAAAATGGATTTAAAATAAAGTAGCCACCCTGGAAACTTATAATTTGGTATAACACAACCTCAAACGCTCCTTTATAACCTCAAAAAGTTTCGTTTCTTAATTCGTAACAATTTTGGAGAAAATTATTTTCTTTATCTGCATCGTCAACAAATGTCAAATTAAATCGACCATTTTGAAAATGGATTTAAAATAAAGTAGCCACCCTGGAAACTTATAATTTGGTATAACACAACCTCAAACGCTGCTTTATAACCTCAAAAAGTTACGTTTTTTAATTCGTAACAATTTTGGAGAAAACTATTTTCTTTATCTGCATCGTCAACAAATGTCAAATTAAATCGACGATTTTGAAAATGGATTTAAAATAAAGTAGGCACCCTAAAAACTTATAATTTGGTATAACACAACCTCAAACGCTGCTTTATAACCTCAAAAAGTTACGTTTTTTAATTCGTTACAATTTTGGAGAAAATTATTTTCTTTATCTGCATCGTCAACAAATGTCAAATTAAATCGACGATTTTGAAAATGGATTTAAAATAAAGTAGCCACCCTGAAAACTTATAATTTGGTATAACATAATCTCAAACGGTCCTTTATAACCTCAAAAAGTTTCATTTCTTAATTCGTAACAATTTTAGAGAAAACTATTTTTTGTAACAACAAAGTAACGTCAAATTAAAATAAATCCGAACATAACGATTGACCCCTAAAAACAACACAGATACAACAAAAGGTATTCACATTGATTTGATTTAAGTTTTTAAATTAGATTATATTTATTTATTGATTAAATCGAAGTTTAAATCCTCAGATTCACGTTGTTTACGACAGTTTTCCTAAACTGTAACTCGATTTGAACTTATCTTCGACAGGAAGCTTATTGCAACCGGAATAACGTAGGGTAACTGTAGGACATTATTGTTTCGATCTGGAAACTGGGGTAGAAGAAGAGGTTTTGGGGTGGAGAGCTTGGGGAAAAGCTTGGAAAATACTTGGGAAACGGTGCAGCTTTTCGGAGCGCACGTGCCTATTGAGGAAAAATTAAGGGGAACATAACCTACGCGAAAATCGGCTTTTAGCGTAACAGAAGCGCACCCGGGTAAAAGCAATTTAAAGGCGTCTGCATGTTTCGGTCGTAATCAGAAACGAGATTATCTCGGAGAATATATGATTCTTGTCTGGAATAAAAGAAAAAATTCTTTCGGCGTTTCACCTATTATATTATTATGTATTTGGAAAGTACTAAAAGTGCAAATTTAAAATTTTACCATTTCAGCGTTGCTAAGTTATCTGTATAGAAGCAAAAGACCCAGCAATTTTAAAGGGACGTGTCAGGTGTGGAACTGTAAGGGCGGTATTTCGCATCCGTTTGCAGGAACGAAATGTATCTGGCCGGGGGGGTTGAAACAGGGATTCAGCTGCATAAAAGGGGATGGCGTGATCCGAAAAACGTGACTTTTCGTTGCCGTTTCCGTAATGGGGTAACAAAGGGACGCTGCGTTATCCTAACTCGGATTCGGACGAGGTTATTTTTCATCATGTTATGATGAACTTATTACGAAATTCGTACCAAAAAAAAATTTTTTTTCTCAATTTCTCTTCTTAGGATTAGGACCTATTATCGTTAAATTGAATCCGGAGGGCGCACAAACCGGAACTTGGCTTTTTAAAATTCAGAGGGGGCGATCTCGAGCCATTGAGCCAACTGCCGTGAATAACTACGTCGATTTTTAACACAGAAACGACTACGCTACGTAACCGCTTCGATTTATACCCATCGTCTTCCGTTTACATGTCGAATTTATGGTGTAATGTTTCAAGCCCGGCGTGGTAGTTGCTGCTCGCCTTTTACAGAGAAAAAGGTATTTCGGTCCACTCGAAACGAGATTAACGACCCCGTAAAAAGGGGTTAACCTGCCGTAGTTTACCAGTCAATTTGTGATTGTAAAGGTGTTGATTTTTACAAAGTTTGAGGATTTCTTTTATAAATCTTTTCTCGTTTGATGTATTAGCCAATTAAGGGTTTGGTTGAAATTACTATAAGCAAGTTCATCATAATTCAAAAATTAAAGGTGATGGAGAAAAATGTTTTATATATAAATTATCTATAATGAACCAAAAATATATAATCCATTACCAAATTCAACTTACTAGTTATTATCACATTCCAATTAGATAGTCAAAATCCCCAAAATGTCAAACTTAACGATTTTCGATAATAAAGTTGATCATAACTCAAAAATTAAAGGTGATGGAGAAAAATATTTTGCATATAAATTGTTTATAATGAATGAAAAGTACATTATCCATTACCAAATTCAACTTAGTTATTATCATTTTCCGATTAGAATGTAAAAATCCCCAAAATGTCAAAATTAACGATTTTCGATAATAAAGTTGATTATAACTCAAAAATGAAAGGTGATGGAGAAAAATATTTTGCATATAAATTGTTTATAATGAGTCAAAAGTACATAATCCATTACCAGATTCAACTTAGTTATTATCATTTTCCAATTAGAATGGAAAAATCCCCAAAATGTCAAAATTAATGATTTTCGATAATAAAGTTGATCATAACTCAAAAATTAAAGGTGATGGAGAAAAATATTTTGTATATAAATTGTTTATAATGAATCAAAGGTACATAATCCATTACCAGATTCAACTTAGTTATTATCATTTTCCAATTAGAATGTAAAAATCCCCAAAATGTCAAAATTAATGATTTTCGATAATAAAGTTGATCATAATTCAAAAATTAAAGGTGATGGAGAAAAATATTTTGTATAGAAATTGTTTATAAGGAACTAAAAATATAGAATCCATTGCCAAATTCAACTTAGTTATTGTTATTTTCCAATTAGAATGTAAAAATCCTCAAAATGTCAAAATAAACGATTTTCGATAATAAAGTTGATCATAACTCAAAAATTAAAGGTGATGGTGAAAAATATTTTGTATAGAAATTGTTTATAAGGAACTAAAAATATAGAATCCATTACCAAATTCAACTTAGTTATTATCATTTTCCAATAAGAACGTACAAATTCCCAAAATGTCAAAATTAACGATTTTCGATAATAAAGTTGATCATAATTAAAAAATTAAAGGTGATGGAGGAAAATATTTTATATATAAATTGTTTATAATGAATCAAAGCTACATAATCCATTACTAGATTCAACTTACTTATTATCATTTTCGAATTAGAATGTACAAATTCCCAAAATGTCAAAATTAACGATTTTCGATAATAAAGCTGATCATAATTAAAAAATTAAAGGTGATGGAGAAAAATATTTCACATATAAATTGTTTATAATAAACGAAAACTACATAATCCATTACCAGATTCAACTTAGTTATTATCAATTTCCAATTAGAAAGTAAAAATCACCAAAATATCAAAATTAACAATGTTCAATAATAAAGTTGATAATAACTCAAAAATTAAAGGTGATGGAGAAAAATATTTTGGATATAAATTGTTTATAATGAATCAAAACTACATAATCCATTACCAGATTCAACTTAGTTATTATCATTTTCGAATTAGAATGTACAAATTCCCAATATGTCAAAATTAACGATTTTCGATAATAAACTTGATCATAATTAAAAAATTAAAGGTGATGGAGGAAAATATTTTGGATATAAATTGTTTATAATGAATCAAAGCTACATAATCTATTACCAGATTCAACTTAGTTATTATAATTTTCGAATTAGAATGTACAAATTCCCAAAATGTCAAAATTAACGATTTTCGATAATAAAGTTGATCATAATTAAAAAATTAAAGGTATTGGAGGAAAATATTTTGGATATAAATTGTTTATAATGAATCAAAACTACATAATCCATTACCAGATTCAAGTTAGTTATTATCATTTTCCAATTAGAAAGTAAAAATCACCAAAATGTCAAAATTAACGATTTTCGATAATAAAGTTGATCATAATTAAAAAATTAACAGTGATGGAGGAAAATATTTTGGATATAAATTGTTTATAGTGAATCAAAACTACATAATCCATTACCAGATTCAACTTAGTTATTATAATTTTCGAATTAGAATGTACAAATTACCAAAATGTAAAAATTAACGATTTTTGATAATAAAGTTGATCATAATTAAAAAAATAAAGGTGGTGGAGGAAAATATTTTGGATATAAATTGTTTATAATGAATCAAAACTACATAATCCATTGCCAGATTCAACTTAGTTATTATCATTTTCCAATTAGAAAGTAAAAATTCCCAAAATGTCAAAATTAACGATTTTCGATAATAAAGTTGATCACAATTAAAAAATTAAAGGTGATGGAGAAAAATATTTCAGATATAAATTGTTTATAATGAATCAAAGCTACATAATCCATTACCAGATTCAACTTAGTTATTATCATTTTCCAATTAGATTGTAAAAATCCCCAAAATGTTAGAATTAGTGATTTTCGATAATAAAGTTGATCATAATTAAAAAAATAAAGGTGATGGAGGAAAATATTTTGGATATAAATTGTTTATAATGAATCAAAACTACATAATCCATTACCAGATTCAACTTAGTTATTATAATTTTCGAATTAGAATATACAAATTCCCAAAATGTAAAAATTAACGATTTTTGATAATAAAGTTGATCATAATTAAAAAAATAAAGGTGATGGAGAAAAATATTTCATATATAAATTGTTTATAATGAATCAAAGCTACATAATCCATTACCAGATTCAACTTAGTTATTATCATTTTCCAATTAGAATGTACAAATTCCCAAAATGTCAAAATTAACGATTTTCGATAATAAAGTTGATCATAATTAAAAAATTAAAGGTGACGGAGAAAAATATTTCACATATAAATTGTTTATAATAAACGAAAACTACGTAATCCATTACCAGATTAAACTTAGTTATTATCATTTTCCAATTAGAATGTACAAATCCCCAAAATGTCAAAATTAACGATTTTCGATAATAAAGTTGATCATAACTCAAAAATTAAAGGTGATGGAGAAAAATATTTTTTATATAAATTGTTTATAATGAATCAAAACTACATAATCCATTACCAGATTCAACTTAGTTACTATCATTTTCCAATTAGAAAGTTAAAATCCCCAAAATGTCAAAATTAACGATTTTCGATAATAAAGTTGATCATAACTCAAAAATTAAAGGTGATGGAGAAAAATATTTTGTATATAAATTGTTTATAATGAATCAAAGCTACATAATCCATTACCAGATTCAACTTAGTTATTATAATTTTCGAATTAGAATGTACAAATTCCCAAAATGTCAAAATTAACGATTTTCGATAATAAAGTTGATCATAATTAAAAAAATAATGGTGATGGAGGAAAATATTTTGGATATAAATTGTTTATAATGAATCAAATTACATAGTCCATTGCCAGATTCAACTTAGTTATTATCATTTTCCAATTAGAATGTAAAAATCCCCAAAATGTCAAAATTAACGATTTTCGATAATAAAGTTGATCATAACTCAAAAATTAAAGGTAATGGAGAAAAATATTTTGTATATAAATTGTTTATAATGAATCAAAACTACATAATCCATTACCAGATTCAACTTAGTTATTATCATTTTCCAATTAGAAAGTTAAAATCCCCAAAATGTCAAAATTAACGATTTTCGATCATAAAGTTGATCATAACTCAAAAATTAAAGGTGATGGAGAAAAATGTTTCATATATAAATTGTTTATAATGAATCAAAGCTACATAATCCATTACCAGCTTCCACTTAGTTATTATCATTTTCGAATTAGAATGTACAAATTCCCAAAATGTCAAAATTAACGATTTTCGATAATAAAGTTGATCATAATTAAAAAATTAAAGGTTATGGAGGAAAATATTTTGGATATAAATTGTTTATAATGAATCAAAACTACATAATCCATTGCCAGATTCAACTTAGTTATTATCATTTTCCAATTAGAAAGTAAAAATCCCCAAAATGTTAAAATTAACGATTTTCGATAATAAAGTGGATCATAATTAAAAAATTAAAGGTGATGGAGGAAAATATTTTGGATATAAATTGTTTATAATGAACCAAAAATACAGAATCCATAACCAGGTTCAGATTAGTTCTAATCATTTTAGAGTTAGAAAGTGAAAATCCCTAAAACTATCAAAATTGTCTTACTTGTTTTCGATTTCTTCTTATTTGTTTGTAATTTTGAATTATTTAAAGTAGTTTCAAGTTGGAAAGCGAAAAGAACCCGTTTTAAATTTAAATAAAACCCCCCAAAGGTGAATCGAATTTCGAACGGGTTCGATCGTTTCCAAATCGGCCGTAATTGAAACCTTTAAATCTTCACGTTTTTTTTTGCATTCAATGCTTCGAACGAGTTAAAAGTTTTCCTTGTGGTGAAATGCAGTTCGGGAGGTTGATTAAGTGTTAGTAATACAGGGAATTGAACTGAAGCTTGTAAAAATAATGAGTTTGATTCGTTTCAGGATTCGTTCAAAGGATGAAATGGAAATGATGAGAGGTTTAGAGTTGCTAGGGTTTAACGTGATACCTCAGGTAATTTTTTTATGTAAAATTTTGATGGTTTCTATTGCATAAAACGTTTAGATATTGAATTAAATCGCACTAAAAAACTGGGTCAAAATCGTAGGAATTGTTTTAAACGAGTTCCCGTGACAGTTTCTCGAAATTTATTTTCCCCAGCCGGTAGTCGGAGCACGATTAATATAAACTTTGTTTGTCCACTCGATACGCCCAGAGAATCGTTGGACGATATTTCCGGTCTACTCCAATTATAAGAACGATTTAAGTGGTAAATAAATCAATTTCAAAACGAAACTTGTACAAAACGCATTATTTGAAGATTATTTTGTAAAAAAATGTCTTGTTAAAGAAAATCTTTTAAGAAATAACTTTGTACTAAATCAATTCCTCGGAGTTACGTGGAAAACTTTTCTCGGAAATCTCGAAACTCAATGGAAAAGTTTTTTTTTACTCAATCAATTTTTCGCTTTTGTTTTTTTTAACAAAATATCGATCAATTTGTAACCAGATCGGTATGAATATCGGGTTTTTCCTTA
The DNA here is from genome assembly GCF_036711975.1 of Onthophagus taurus. Lineage (NCBI taxonomy): Eukaryota > Metazoa > Arthropoda > Insecta > Coleoptera > Scarabaeidae > Onthophagus > Onthophagus taurus. The sequence continues at coordinate 5,550,436 of NC_091968.1, read as the reverse complement.
CATGGAGATCTTATGAAAAATGTATCCTCCATCCGGAATTTTCTGTATGCCCGCTTTTCAGGTGGAGCGGGTTATTGAATATTTCCGTTTCGAACCCTACGAGGCATAAATAGCATTTCCCGTAAGATACTCCCCATGCATTATTAAAGAGAAGAGATTGCCACCTGCAAATATGCACCGAAACAGAAAGAGATTTATTTCCCCCTTTTGAAATGGAACGAAAAAAACAAGATAATTGAAGTGAATTCCCAGAAAATGATTAAAATTGTAATTTATTAAGTAGAGTAAAAAGGATTAGCTTGGAAACAAAGGTCCCCATGTAAACGTTTCTTCTTCATCTTCATCCCAACCCCGCTCCCTTCCCTTTCTTTATACCCTTTCAAATATTTGCATCGCAACGAGGAATTACTTCAAGACTTATTAAAGTCGAAACGCGAAGAGGAGCTTCGTTGAGGATGAAAATCGACTGAAGCGGTGGAGAAACAATGCTGGGTGTTTATTTTCGCCATTACGAACATTCCTCGCCCTCACACTGCGCTACTAGGGTATTAATGCTGGAGCACTAATTTACTGAACCCCCTGGAACGTTACTACCTCCTCCTATTCGTGCACCACTGTTCGTATCGGAGGAAGCAATTAAGTGCACTACTAAGAACTTGCTTATAGTAATTTCAACCAAACGCTTAATTGGCTAATACATCAAATGGTAAAAAAGATTTATTAAAGAAATCTTCAAAATTTAAAAAAATTTCTAAAATATCTTCTCTCGTTTCGAGTGCACCGAAATATCATTTTCTCTTTTTTAATTTTAACTGTTTTTTTTTAACTTTCTAATTGGAAAATTATAATAACCAAGTTAAATTTAGTAATGGATTATGTACTTTCGGTTCATTATAAATAATTTATATGTAAAATATTTTTCTCCATCACCTTTAATTTTTGAGTTATGATCAACTTTATTATCGAAAGTCGTTGATATTGACATTTTGGGGATTTTTACTTTCTAATTGGAAATTGATAATAACTAAGTAGAATCTGGTAATGGCTTATGTATTTTTGGTTCACTATAAACAGTTTATATACAAAATATTTTTCTTCATTACCTTTAATTTTTGAGTTATCATCAACATTATTATCGAAAATCGTTAATTTTGACATTTTGGGGATCTTTACTTTCTAATTGCAAGTTGATAATAAGTAAGTTGAATCTGGTAATGGATTATGTATTTTTGGTTCATTATAAACAATTTATATATAAAGTATTTTTCCCGATCATCTTTAATTTTTGAGTTATGTTATGATCAATTTTATTATCAAAAACCGTTAATTTTGACATTTTGGGGATTTTTCCTTTCTACTTGAAAAATGATAATAACTAAGTTGAATCTAATGATGGATTATGTAGTTTTGGTTCATTGTAAACAATTTATATCCAAAATATTTTCCTCCATCAACTTTATTTTTTTAATTATGATCAACTTTATTATCGAAAATCGTTAATTTTGACAATTTGGGGATTTTTACTTTCTAATCCGAAAATGATAATAACTAAGTTGAATCTGGTAACGTATTATGTAGCTTTGATTCATTATAAACAATTTATATATAAAATATTCTTCTCCATCACCTTTAATTTTTAAGTTATAATCAACTTTATTATCGAAAATCGTTAATTTTGACATTTTGGGGATTTTTACTTTCTAATTGGAAAACGATAATAACTAAGTTGAATCTGGCAATGGATTATGTAGTTTTTATTCATTATAAACAATTTATATACAAAATATTTTTCTCCGTCACCTTTAATTTTTGAGTTATGATCAACTATACTATCGAAAATCGTTAATTTTGACATTTTGGGGATTTTTATTTTCTAATTCGAAAAGGGTAATAACTAAGTCGAATCTGGCATTGGATTATGTAGTTTTCATTCATTATAAACAGTTTATATGCAAAATATTTTTCTCCATCACCTTTCATTTTTGAGTTATGATCAACTTTATTATCGAAAATCACTAATTCTGACATTTTGGGGATTTTTACTTTCTAATTGGAAAATGATAATAACTAAGTTGAATTTGGTAATGGATTATGTATTTTTGGTTCATTATAAACAATTTATATAAAAAATATTTTTCTCCATCACCTTTAATTTTTGAGTTATGATCAACTTTATTATCGAAAATCACTAATTCTTACATTTTGGGGATTTTTACTTTCTAATTGGAAAATGATAATAACTAAGTTGAATTTGGTAATGAATTATGTATTCTTTGTTCATTATAAACCATTTATATACAAAATATTTTTCTCCATCACCTTTAATTTTTGAGTTATGATCAACTTTATTATCGAAAATCGTTGATTTTGACATTTTGCGAATTTTTACTTTCTAATTGCAAAATGATAATATCTAATTTGAATCTGGTAGTGGATTATATAGTTTTAGTTCAATATAAACAATTTCTATACAAAATATTTTTCTCCATCAAATTTAATTTTTGAGTTATGATTAACTTTATTATCGAAAATCATTAATTTTAACATTTTGAGGATCTTTACGTTCTAATTGGAATACTGTAATAAGTACGTTGAATCTGGTAATGGACTATGTAGTTATAGTTTATTATAAACAATTTATATACAAAATATTTTTCTCCATCACCTTTAATTTTTGAGTTGTGATCAACTTTATTATCGAAAATCGTTAATTTTGACATTTTGGGGATCTTTACTTTCTAATGGGAAAAGCATAATAACTAAGTTGAATCTGGTAATAGATTATGTACATTTGGTTCATTATAAACAATCTATACGTAAAATATTTTTCTCCATCACGTTTAATTTTGGAGTTATGATCAACTTTATTATCGAAAATCGTTAATTTTGATATTTTGAGAATTTTTACTTTCTAATTGCAAAATGATAATATCTAAGTTGAATCTGGTAATGGATTATGTATTTTTGGTTCATTACAAACAATTTATATACAAAATATTTTTCTCCATCAGCTTTAATTTTTGAGTAATGATCAACTTTATTATCGAAAATCGTTAATTTTAACATTTTGGGGATTTTTACTTTCTAATTGCAAAATGATAATATCTAAGTTAAATCTGGTAATGGATTATGTACTTTTAGTTCATTATAAATAATATAAATACAAAGTATTTTTCTCCATTACCTTTAATTTTTGAGTTTTGATCAACTTTATTATCGAAAATCACTAATTTTAACATTTTGGGGATTTTTACTTTCTAACTGGAAAATGATAATAACTAAGTTGAATCTGGTAATGGATCATATATTTTTGGTTCATTATAAACAATTTATATATAAAATATTTTTCTCCATCACCTTTAATTCTTCAGTTTTGATCAACTTTATTATCGAAAATCACTAATTCTAACATTTTGGGGATTTTTACTTTCTAATTGAAAATTGATAATAACTAAGTTGAATCTGGTAATGGATTATGTATTTTTGGTTCATTATAAACAATTTACATACAAAATATTTTTCTCCATTACCTTTAATTTTTGAGTTATGATCAACTTTATTATCGAAAATCACTAATTTTAACATTTTGGGGATTTTTACTTTCTAATTGGAAAATGATAGTAACTAAATTGAATTTGGCAATGGATTATGTACTTTTCATTCATTATAAACAATTCCTATATAAAATATTTTTCTCCATCACCTTTAATTTTTTGAGTTATTATCAACTTTATTATCAAAAATCATTAATTTTAACATTTTGGGGATATTTACTTTCTAATTGGAAAATGATAACAAGTAAGTTGAATTTGGTAATGCATTATGTACTTTTGGTTCATTATAAACAACTTATATCCAAAATATTTTTCTCCATCACCTTTAATTTTTTGAGTTATTATCAACTTTATTATCAAAAATCATTAATTTTAACATTTTGGGGATATTTACTTTCTAATTGGAAAATGATAACAAGTAAGTTGAATTTGGTAATGCATTATGTACTTTTGGTTCATTACAAACAACTTATATCCAAAATATTTTTCTCCATCACCTTCAATTTTTGAGTTATGATCAACTTTATTATCGAAAATCGTTAATTTTAACATTTTGGGGATTTTTACTTTCTAATTGGAAAATGATAATAACTAAGTTGAATTTGGTAATGGATTATGTATTTTTGGTTCATTATAAACAATTTATATATAAAATATTTTTTCCATCACCTTTAATTTTTGAGTTATGACCAACTTTATTATCGAAATTCGTTGATTTTGATATTTTGGGTATTTTTACTTTCTAATTGAAAATTGATAATAACTAAGTTGAATCTGGTAATGGATTATGTGTTTTTGGTTCATTATAAACAATTTAGATACAAAATATTTTTCTCCATCACCTTTAATTTTTGAGTTATGATCAACTTTATTATCGAAAATCACTAATTCTAACATTTTGGGGATTTTTACTTTAAATTGGAAAATGATAATAATTAAGTTGAACTTGGTAATGGATTATGTACTTTTGGTTCATTATAAACAATTTATATACAAAATATTTTTCTCCATTACATTTAATTTTTGAGTTATGATCAACTTTATTATCGAAAATCACTAATTTTAACATTTTGGGGATTTTTACTTTCTAATTGGAAAATGATAATAACTAAGTTGAATTTGGTAATGGATTATGTATTTTTGGTTCATTAGGTATAAACAAATTATATATAAAATATTTTTCTCCATTACCTTTAATTTTTGAGTTATGACCAACTTTATTATCGAAATTCGTTGATTTTGACATTTTGGGGATTTTTACATTCTAATTGGAAATTGATAATAACTAAGTTGAATCTGGTAATTGATTATGTACTTTTGACTCATTATAAACAATTTATATGCAAAATATTTTTCTCCATCACCTTTAATTTGTGAGTTATGATCAACTTTATTATCGAAAATCGTTAATTTTGACATTTTGGGGATTTTTACTTTATAATTGGAAAATGATAATAACTAAGTTGAATCTGGCAATGGATTATGCAGTTTTGATCCATTATAAACAATTTATATCCAAAATATTTTCCTCCATCACCTTTAATTTTTTAATTATGATCAACTTTATTATCGAAAATCGTTAATTTTGACATTTTGAGGATGTTTACTTTCTAATTCGAAAATAATAATAACTAAATTGAATCTGGCAATGGATTATGTAGCTTTGATTCACTATAAACAATTTATCTGTAAAATATTTTTCTCCATCACTTTTAATTTTTGAGTTATGATGAACTTTATTATCGAAAATCATTAATTTTAACATTTTGGGGATTTTTACTTTCTAACTGGAAAAGGATAATAACTAAGTTGAATTTAGTAATGGATTATGTATTTTTGACTCATTATAAACCATTTGTATACAAAATATTTTTCGCTATCACCTTTAATTTTTGAGTTATGATCAACGTTATTATCGAAAATCATTAATTTTAATATTTTGAGTATTTTTATGTTCTAACTGGAGTACGATAATAACTAAGTTGAATCTGGTAATGGACTATGTAGTTTTAGTTCATTATAAACAATTCATATACAAAATGTTTTTCTCTATCACCTTTAATTTTTAAGTTATGATCAACTTTATTATAGAAAACCGTTAATTTTGACATTTTGGGGATCTTTACCTTCTAATTGGAAAACGATCATAACTAAGTTGAATTTGGTAATAGATTATGTACTTTTGGATCATTATATACAATTTATATGCAAAATATTTTTCTCCATCACCTTTAATTTTTGAGTTATGGTCAACTTTATTATCGAAAATCATGAATTTTTACATTTTGAGGATTTTTACGTTCTAATTGGAATACGATAATAACTAAGTTGAATCTGGTAATGGACTATGCAGTTTTAGTTCATTGTAAACAATTTATATACAAAATATTTTTCTCCATCACCTTTAATTTTTGAGTTATGATCAACTTTATTATCGAAAATCACTAATTCTAACATTTTGGAGATTTTTACTTTCTAATGGGAAAATGATAATAAATAAGTTGAATTTGGTAATGGATTATGTATTTTTGGTTCATTATAAACAATTTATATATAAAATATTTTTCTCCATCACCTTTAATTTTTGAGTTATGACCAACTTTATTATCGAAAATCACTAATTCTAACATTTTGGGGATTTTTACTTTCGAATTGGAAATTGATAATAACTAAGTTGAATCTGGTAATGGATTATGTACTTTTGACTCATTATAAACAATTTATATGCAAAACATTTTTCTCCATCACCTTTAATTTTTGAGTTATGATCAACTTTATAATCGAAAATCGTTAATTTTGACATTTTGGGGATCTTTACTTTCTAATTGGAATATGATAATAACTAAGTTGAGTCTCGTAACGGATTATGTAGTTTTAGTACATTATCAACAATTTATATCCAAAATATTTTTCTCCATCACCTTTAATTTTTTAATTATGATCAACTTTATTATCGAAAATCGTTAATTTTGACAATTTTTACATTCTAATTGGAAAATGATAATAACTAAGTTGAATCTGGCAATGGATTATGTATTTTTGATTCATTATAAACAATTTATATCTAAAATATTTTCCTCCATCACCTTTAATTTTTTTAATTATGATCAACTTTATTATTGAAAATCGTAAATTTTGACATTTTGGGAATTTGTACATTCTTATTGGAAAATGATAGTAACTAAGTTGAATCTGGCAATGGATTATGTACTTTTGATTCATTATAAACAATTTATATATAAAATATTTTTCTCCGTCACCTTTAATTTTTGAGTTATGATCAACTTTATTATCGAAAATCGTTAATTGACATTTTGGGGATTTGTACATTCTAATTCGAAAGTGATAATAACTAAGTTGAATCTGGTAATGAATTATGTAGCTTTGATTCATTATAAGCAATTTATATATAAAATATTTTTCTCCATCACCTTTAATTTTTGAGTTGTGATCAAGTTTATTATCGAAAATCGTTAATTGACATTTTGGGAATTTGTACATTCTAATTGGAAAATGATAATAACTAAGTTAAATCTGGCAATGGATTATGTAGCTTTGATTCATTATAAACAATTTATACATAAAATATTTTTCTCCATCACCTTTAATTTTTGAGTAATGATCAACTTTATTATCAAAAATCGTTGATTTTGACAATTTATGGTTTTTTACTTGCTCATTGGAAATTCATAATAACTAAGTTGAATCTGGTAATGGATTATGTACTTTTGATTCATTATAAACAATTTGTGTGCAAAATATTTTTCTCCATCACCTTTAATTTTTGAGTCATGATCAACTTTATTATCGAAAATCATTAATTTTAACATTTTGAGGATTTTTATGTTCTAATTGGAATACGATAATAACTAACAAGGGAAGTGTCACAACTGTGTCTCACCGATTTCGATGCAATTTGGTACAGTCATAGAATGGGCCAAAATAAGGTTCGCACATTTTTTTATACGTGCGGTAAAAGCCCCTGGGGCGAGTTATAGGGGTTGAAAGTTTGGAGAAAAAGTACGTTTTCACTTATATTTTGAAAACGAAAAGTGCTATCAAAATTTGGTAAATTGTAACTGATATTCATTTTAAAAGAGCTTTCTTTTGATGTGTCACACATATAGCAGAGGGTTAAAAAGGGCGAACTACCCCTATTTTTTTGGAATTATTTAAAAACCACCCTATCGATTTTGGCGGCATTAAGTATACTTCTAGTGCGTTCAAAAATATTAGTTAAGGGTTTTTTCCCATTCGCCCTAGATCAACCCCAGCGAAGTTACGGGGGTTAACATGTAAGCACTTTTCGTAAGAATGATGTGATAAAATTGTCAGGTATTTTGAAAATACTTTAAACAAAACCGTAAATTAGTCGCACAATAAAATGTTTAGTGTAAAATAAGGCATAATACACCATATAGGGGTTGTTGGGGTTATCCACCCCCTTAAAAATTAATTCTATCCCGGGCGTTATTTGTCGATTACGGCGAAATTTGGTACTGTGTTTGTTTTATATTTGAAGTAAAAATTTTTGAAAATGGTTATAAGGGTTACAAATTAGGGGTAGTTTTTTGTTTATACCTCGAAGATGAAAACTGCCATCGTAACTGTGGTATTGTTTTTTAAAAATCTATCTATCGATGTTCCACGAGGTAAACTACCCTCATTTTCTTTAAATAATAAATATAAAACTACTAGATAAATAAGATATTTTATTTATTTATGAGTTAAAAAGCAACTGACAAAAAAAATAGTTCAATATACCAAAGAAGTTTATTCTACATTACTAATTGACGTTTTTTATGTATTATATTAATTTTCAATATTAAATTTATTTTTATTCTACGTAGTGTTGGCAAAAATGAAAGTCGTGGAAAAAATGTTTTAAACATAAGGATTTTTTACACCATGCACATGTTATGACCGCTATATCCCCACAGATATCACACGTTGGCTTCTCACTCGAAAAGCAAACTTCCACGGGATTTTCAAAATGGTCTGGTCTCTCCTCTATATAGCCACTTGCAAACCATGCGTATTTAAAAACATTTATAAACCGAGGGGAAGCCAACTGGTTATGCGTCAACGATTGCAATTTTAATATGTTATCCCTCTGATGTAAATTGACATCATACTGGTAAAGAATAATCTGATCAGAGAATCTTCTAATAAAATTTTTCCATATTCTGAAACCAAATACATCTAGGGGCTGTATTTGACCTGTTGTCCCTGCAGGTATAGATAAATGTTTAAAATTAGTACCTGATGGAGTTATTTCACTAATAACTTCAGGACAATGGCCACTCCAAGAATCTAATAATAATAATGATTTAGAACCAGTATTTGGAAAATATACATTTTGGAGCCAATTTTTCATGTGTTCTGAAGTTAACTTTCCAGATTTTGATGCCAAAACGTATATATTGTCTGCTTTAAACATTGTATTTGCTACCCTCGGTCCAAAGCTGCCAGAGGGTTCTTTTAAAACAATAAAAAGTGGAGAAAGAAGTTTCCCATCAGCAGATATTACGGGTTGAATTGTGTAACTGTGCGTTGTAGATGACACCGACTGGACCACACTTTCTACGGTTTTAACTCCTAAATCGCTTAATGTTCTTCCCGAATGGAATTCCAAGTTAAAACCGCTCTGATCCGAATTGTAGGTGTTTTCAGGTCCATATATTTGGATTTGTAGCTTTGCCTCTTTAACGAAATCTTTTGCTAAAGTTTTTACTCGATCAACATTTCCAATTTGTTTTTGGGATAGAAATTTTGTTATTTTTCGGCTTACTAACCGATTTGCTTTCTTAAAACGTTGCACCCAGCTATGAGATGCTTTGAACAGTTGAGGAGATAAATTCTTTTCATTTCTAGCTTGTATAGCCCATCTGCGTATATCAATATCATGTAGTGGCAATTTATTATCTACGGCGGCTCTCGCTTTATTATTTAAAGAAAATGAGGGTAGTTTACCTCGTGGAACATCGATAGATAGATTTTTAAAAAACAATACCACAGTTACGATGGCAGTTTTCATCTTCGAGGTATAAACAAAAAACTACCCCTAATTTGTAACCCTTATAACCATTTTCAAAAATTTTTACTTCAAATATAAAACAAACACAGTACCAAATTTCGCCGTAATCAACAAGTAATGCCCGGGATAGAATTAATTTTTAAGGGGGTGGTTAACCCCAACCACCCCTAAATGGTGTATTATGCCTTATTTTACATTAAACATTTTATTGTGCGACTAATTTACGGTTTTGTTAAAGTATTTTCAAAATACCTGACAATTTTATCACATCATTCTTACGAAAAGTGGTTACATGTTAACCCCCGTAACTTCGCTGGGGATGATCTAGAGCGAATGGGAAAAAACCCTTAACTAATATTTTTGAACGTGCTGGAAGTATACTTAATGCCGCCAAAATCGATAGGGTGGTTTTTAAATAATTCCAAAAAAATAGGGGTAGTTCGCCCTTCTTAACCCTCTGGTATATGTGTGATACATCAAAAGAAAGCTCTTTTAAAATGAATATCAGTTACAATTTACCAAATTTTGATAGCACTTTTCATTTTTAAAATATAAGTGAAAACGTACTTTTTCTCCAAACTTTCAACCCCTATAACTCGCCCCAGGGGCTTTTACCGCACGTATAAAAAAATGTACGAACCTTATTTTGGCCCATTCTATGACTGTACCAAATTGCATCGAAATCGGTGTAGCGATCCGCAGACCTGTTCAAATTTTGTCAATTAATTATTGATATTTTATTCATTCTCGGATAGAGGGGATTGCTGCTCGACTCATCCTTCCCTTCCTTTTCTTTTGTCTAATTGTTATAGTTGTAATTGTTTGATTGGTTAAACCACGCGTTGACCAATAAGATTATTCTTAGAGTTAAGAGCGTTCAGGGGGAAAACGTTTTCCTTTTGTTTTCCTTCCCTCTCTTTTGTTTAATTGCTGATGTTGCAATCTCTAATTGGTTGAGCCATGTGTTGGCCAATGAGGACTTTCCTCGAGGAAAGAGCGTCCAGGGGGTAAAGGTTTAAATATTGAGGAGGAGCGCCTTTTGAGGCAGTGAAGTCAAGTTAAGTTAAGTACAGTTTGGTTTGATTTAAAATTAATTCCTTCGGCGAAGCACCCTGTTCGGTTTCGGTTAAGAGTCTTAGTGTAAAGTCCGAGTAAGACTCCGGTAATTCTTAAGTTTGATGTAAGTTATTTAATTAATAATTATTAATTAACTTTTATTCGATCGGATTAAAGTTAAAGTGTTATACTTTTTGACGAGTCGCTCCTCTCAATATGATCGCTTTAACCCTTGGTAAGTCGTTAATGTTTTATTTCATATATTAACTTGTAAAGATTGTAACTAATTGCTTTGGCTTCTTCTGATTTGGTATAAACCTACTTAATATTCGATGTTATTTTTGAATTATTCATTTTATTAAATTGATCATTTTGTAATTGTTGAACTTAGATATTCTTTGCTGTTTCTAATTAAATTATACAGATTTTCAAGTAAAGTCAGGTAAATTACTAGATTAAAATTTCTCTTGTTAATCAATATAAAGTTTTCGAGTTATTTTTGTAGCTAAATTTTGTTTGTTCCAATTTATTTTAACTTTAATTCTGTTTATTAATTTTAGGTTGTATTTTATTTCTTTTGCTATTGTTTTCGTTTGATTTCACTTCATTAAATTTGTTATTTAAATTTGACTTGATTTCTTTTATTAAATTTTATTTAACTTTGCTCCCTAAATCCAAGCCGGCGTGACAAGGTTCTGCTTGTCGCATACGCCTTTAGCACGCCCACACAACAAAGTAAGAGCCGCTCCTTACATCGGTGAGACACAGTTGTGACACTTCCCTTGTAAGTTGAATCTGGTAATGGACTATGTAGTTATAGTTTATTATAAACGATTTATATACAAAATATTTTTCTCCATCACCTTTAATTTTTGAGTTGTGATCAACTTTATTATCGAAAATCGTTAATTTTGACATTTTGGGGATCTTTACTTTCTAATTGGAAAAGCATAATAACTAAGTTGAATTTGGTAATGGATTATGAACTTTTGACTCATTATAAACAATTTATATGCAAAATATTTTTCTCCATCAAATTTAATTTTTGAGTTATGATCAACTTTATTATCGAAAATCGTTAATTTTAACATTTTGGGGATTTTTACTTTCTAATTGGAAAATGATAATAACTAAGTTGAATCTGGTAATGGATTATGTACTTTTGACACATTATAAACAATTTATATGCAAAATATTTTTCTCCATCACCTTTAATTTTTTAATTATGATCAACTTTATTATCGAAAATCGTTAATTTGGACATTTTAGGAATTTGTACATTCTAATTGGAAAATGATAATAACTAAGTTGAAACTGGTAATGGATTATGTAGCTTTGATTCATTATAAACAATTTATATATGAAATATTTTTCTCCATCACCTTTAATTTTTGAGTTATGATCAACTTTATTATCGAAAATCGTTAATTTTGACATTTTGGGGATCTTTACTTTCTAATTGGAATATGATAATAACTAAGTTGAGTCTCGTAACGGATTATGTAGTTTTAGTACATTATCAACAATTTATGTCCAAAATATTTTTCTCCATCACCTTTAATTTTTTAATTATGATCAACTTTATTATAGAAAATCGTTAATTTTGACATTTTGGGAATTTGTACATTCTAATTCGAAAATGATAATAACTAAGTTGAATCTGGTAATGGATTATGTAGCTTTGATTCATTATAAGCAATATATATATAAAATATTTTTCTCCATCACCTTTAATTTTTGAGTTGTGATCAGGTTTATTATCGAAAATCGTTAATTGACATTTTGGGAATTTGTACATTCTAATTGGAAAATGATAATAACTAAGTTAAATCTGGCAATGGATTATGTAGCTTTGATTCATTATAAACAATTTATATATAAAATATTTTTCTCCATCACCTTTAATTTTTGAGTAATGATCAACTTTATTATCAAAAATCGTTGATTTTGACATTTTATGGTTTTTTACTTGCTCATTGGAATTTGATAATAACTAAGTTGAATCTGGTAATGGATTATGTACTTTTGATTCATTATAAACAATTTGTGTGCAAAATATTTTTCTCCATCACCTTTAATTTTTGAGTCATGATCAACTTTATTATCGAAAATCATTAATTTTAACATTTTGAGGATTTTTATGTTCTAATTGGAATACGATAATAACTAAGTTGAATCTGGTAATGGACTATGTAGTTATAGTTTATTATAAACAATTTATATACAAAATATTTTTCTCCATCACCTTTAATTTTTGAGTTGTGATCAACTTTATTATCGAAAATCGTTAATTTTGACATTTTGGGGATCTTTACTTTCTAATTGGAAAAGCATAATAACTAAGTTGAATTTGGTAATGGATTATGAACTTTTAACTCATTATAAACAATTTATATGCAAAATATTTTTCTCCATCAAATTTAATTTTTGAGTTATGATCAACTTTATTATCGAAAATCGTTAATTTTAACATTTTGGGGATTTTTACTTTCTAATTGGAAAATGATAATAACTAAGTTGAATCTGGTAATGGATTATGTACTTTTGACACATTATAAACAATTTATATGCAAAATATTTTTCTCCATCACCTTTAATTTTTTAATTATGATCAACTTTATTATCGAAAATCGTTAATTTGGACATTTTAGGAATTTGTACATTCTAATTGGAAAATGATAATAACTAAGTTGAAACTGGTAATGGATTATGTAGCTTTGATTCATTATAAACAATTTATATATGAAATATTTTTCTCCATCACCTTTAATTTTTGAGTTATGATCAACTTTATTATCGAAAATCGTTAATTTTGACATTTTGGGGATCTTTACTTTCTAATTGGAATATGATAATAACTAAGTTGAGTCTCGTAACGGATTATGTAGTTTTAGTACATTATCAACAATTTATGTCCAAAATATTTTTCTCCATCACCTTTAATTTTTTAATTATGATCAACTTTATTATAGAAAATCGTTAATTTTGACATTTTGGGAATTTGTACATTCTAATTCGAAAATGATAATAACTAAGTTGAATCTGGTAATGGATTATGTAGCTTTGATTCATTATAAGCAATATATATATAAAATATTTTTCTCCATCACCTTTAATTTTTGAGTTGTGATCAAGTTTATTATCGAAAATCGTTAATTGACATTTTGGGAATTTGTACATTCTAATTGGAAAATGATAATAACTAAGTTAAATCTGGCAATGGATTATGTAGCTTTGATTCATTATAAACAATTTATATATAAAATATTTTTCTCCATCACCTTTAATTTTTGAGTAATGATCAACTTTATTATCAAAAATCGTTGATTTTGACATTTTATGGTTTTTTACTTGCTCATTGGAATTTGATAATAACTAAGTTGAATCTGGTAATGGATTATGTACTTTTGACTCATTATAAACAATTTGTGTGCAAAATATTTTTCTCCATCACCTTTAATTTTTGAGTCATGATCAACTTTATTATCGAAAATCATTAATTTTAACATTTTGAGGATTTTTATGTTCTAATTGGAATACGATAATAACTAAGTTGAATCTGGTAATGGACTATGTAGTTATAATTTATTATAAACAATTTATATGCAAAACATTTTTCTCCATCACCTTTAATTTTTGAGTTATGATCAACTTTATTATCGAAAATCGTTAATTTTGACATTTTGGGGATTTTTACTTTCGAATTGGAAATTGATAATAACTAAGTTGAAGCTGGCAATGGATTATGTACTTTTGACTCATTATAAACAATTTATATGCAAAACATTTTTCTCCATCACCTTTAATTTTTGAGTTATGATCAACTTTATTATCGACAATCACTAATTCTAACATTTTGGGGATTTTTACTTTCTAATTGGAAAATGATAATAGCTAAGTTGAATGTGGTAATGGATTATGTATTTTTGGTTCATTATAAACAATTTGCATATAAGATATTTTTCTCCATCACCTTTAATTTTTGAGTTATGATCAACTTTATTATCGAAAATCGTTGATTTTGACATTTTGGGGATTTTTACTTTCGAATTGGAAATTGATAATAACTAAGTTGAATCTGGTAATGGATTATGTGCTTTTGACTCATTATAAACAATTTATATGCAAAACATTTTTCTCCATCACCTTTAATTTTTGAGTTATGATCACCTTTATTATCGAAAATCGTTGATTTTTACATTTTGAGGAGTTTTACTTTCTAATTGGAAATTGATAATAACTAAGTTGAATCTGGTAATGGATTGTATATTTTTGGTTCATTATAATCAAGTTATATACAAAATATTTTTCTCCATCACCTTTAATTTTTGAGTTACGATTAACTTTATCATCGAAAATCGTTAATTTTGACATTTTGGGGATGTTTACTTTCTAATTCGAAAATAATAATAACTAAATTTAATTTGATAATGGGTTATGTACTTTTGGTTCATTATAAACAATTTATATACAAAATATTTTTCTCCATCACCTTTAATTTTGACATTTTGGTGATTTCCAAGCTCTAATTAGAAAATGGTAATAACTAATCTGAATCTGGTTGTGGATTACGTGGATCTGGAAGTTGTTTTTACATCTACCTTTCAATAAATGTAAACAAGAATCAGAATCTTTCCAAAAAGATTTTACATCCCAAAATCCCGTATTATTTATGACACCCATTTAACCTGAAGAAAAGGAAAGGAAGTTTCAACTTTTACAAATTACACTTAACCACATCCTGACCGTGAATTTAAAACTGAAAAAAAAGAAACCTCCTCGCAAAAGAGAATTCTTCCTCAGGAAGTAGGTTGCTTTGAACGATCGTGTATGCATGCGATATGCGACCCTCCACCGTGTTTTTCGGTACCCCCTTTTACAACGATACTCCCTAACCTTCCTTCGCAGCTTCACTTTTTCCATTTTTCTTATTCTTTCTATTTTTTTTATATTTCTGTTTTTGCGAGGCGCCGTCGTCGACGAAAGTGGTTCAAAGGAAATGAAAGGGACGCAAATTATGCTTTCAACTTTATATTTGTGGCTGATGCAACTTGTTATACAAAGAGAAAGAGTCTCCTTTCAAAGAGAATCGTGATGATATAACACGAATACTTATTCTTTTTGTCTTTTCATTCGTTATTCGCCTAAAAATTTTTAGAGATATTTTAAAAGCTTTGCTCGCAGAACGATTGCTTATTGATTGATAGACAATGTGTGAAAGCCAAGATCTTGGCTAGTATATGACACACATATCAAAGATATAACTTCAAGGTCAAATATTGAATAATATCCAAGGTTATTTGCGGCCGAGACGCTTTAATTTAGCCCTATGGGATTAAACACCAAGCGATACCCAATTGATATGAAATGTGTTTTAAATCATTAAGCTATTAATTCTGGAATTAAACCTATAGTGAATAAATTTTTTGAATCACTATTTAATACAGCTTACTGTGTTAATTAAAATCGGAAATTTGATTATTATTATTTGGAAATGAAATGTAACATTAAATAAAGTTCATTTTCCACATCATAAACAGTCGATTTATTTTTCCTCTTCCTCGTATAATAATTTTAACGCCGTCGATTTTCGACCGATTGATAATTTCGATAAAAGCACCCGAAAATTAATTAACACGTTAATGCATTATTTAGGGTGACGATAGAAACGTCCAGAATTAATTTCTAGCTTTGCATAAAGTAATAAATTTGAAGCGTTTAATAATTAACAATACTAATAAGTTAATTATTTCCGTTGTATTAATTGAATTATTATAAATTAATTCTTAATATAAAAAAAATTTGTTTAAATTTTAATTTAAAGATAACAATTTACTAAATAAACGGATCTGTTGAAAACTGTTTTATCAAGTTTAACAAAATTAATTTTCCCCTGTATTAATTTACAGGTACGTATACCTACCTAGAAGGTTTCAAGCTTGAATATGGCACGAAGGTTTTAGTGGGACGGGGTTGATGAAACTTTGCGTTAGTTCGAAGGTCGTTAATCATTTCTGCAAGGTTGGGGAATAGTCGTTGTACCAAAACCTGGATTGGAGTGGGGTAAAGAGTAAAACGGGTCTTCGATGTTTATATTCTCCTTTTAGACAAACGAGAAGTAGCGGCGGCGGAAGCAGCCGGGGCCAATTCTCTTCGTTCATAATTTCCGAGGAAATTTCCATCCGGGAAATCTCTTTCCATCGAATATGGGTTCATGGCAAATATTTTTCTCAATTTGAAATCGATACTTCCTAACAATTCGAAATGGTTATCTTTAAACGGGGTAGTTCTTTCCATTTTCGCTCGCCGTCACTTCTTTTTCTCGGGAAGTCGTTATTAGAAGGAATGGGGTAAAGTTTCTCTCGCGAGAAGGATTTAATTGAGCGGCGTTATCGTTGAGAGAATAGAACGAAAAGCGTTTCCGGTTTGGTTAAACGTCGCGGTTGCATCATTGAAGCCCTGCGGGATTAACGCTAAAGTTAGGGGGAAAACCCTAATTCCCATTGGGAAATATCAACTTGGTACTTGAGTTATGGCCTCATACAAGCATCGGACAGGTTTCGGACGTGTTGAAAAATGGCGAGGAAACGTGCGTTCGGTTTAATTGAAATTGGACTTTTAACTCTTTGCAAATTAAAATCGTTCAATTTTAACGTTAATTAATAAACATTTTTCTTTTTAGATACAATAAAATCAGTAATGTGTCACGAAAATTTGCTATTCATCGACAAATTATAAGGATTATAGTATTCAGTTTCAGAACGTTAGATTTAGGTCCGACCTCGAGATCTCACTTCAGGTTAGGGTACGCCATAAATCCAATGAAAACGTGCTCAGTATCCATTCTACTGGCCCCTTATTTGCGATTCTGCAGGAGGCGTCGCGGTGCACACGACCAGAATTCATCCTGGTTTTTCACTGGATGAGAGATCTTGATTAGACACTCTACGACTCGCCGTTTTTTTAATTTTATTGTGAAAACAACTAGAAACAACAAACTCAAATATAAAGAGATTTTCAAAAAAATAATACGTATAACGTATAGCTACGTGGCTTTATTTGTATATTTATATATATAAGGACGGAAAGGTGAATATTATTCAAATCTACGCACCAGCAGAAGGAGCAGAAGAAGAAGAAATACGAGATTTTTACTCAAGTCTGCAGAAAATCTTGGATAAATCCAGAGAACAAAGAGCGGAAGTAATTATAATAGGAGACTGGAATGTAGTATATGAGAATATGGGGATCAGGGAGAGGCAGTGATCAATAGAAATGGGCAAAGAATGCTGGAACTTTGTCAAATAAACGACTTATTGATTGGAAACACTATGTGGAGTTAGAGAAGGCAAGATAAATATACGTTTGTGGTGGAAGAAAGGAATGCTAAGTGTATCTCCGAAACAGAGTCAAGGTAAAGACTGAAGCAGAAGCAGAAATGGGAACCAACCACAGACTAGTCATGGCAACTATTAATAATATAGAAATCGAAAGAGAAGGGATGAAAACCTACATGAAAATAAACAAATCCATAAACTAAGACAGGAGGAAGAAATACTAAAATACCAAGAAAAAACAAACAACGACTGTCAAAAACCAGAACAAACAGAGAATTTAACACTGGCTATGTGGAATGACACAATATAATAATTAGACAAAGAGAACACACTGGTGGAATGAAGAAGTCCGACAGGCAATTAAGAAGAAG
Organism: Onthophagus taurus; assembly: GCF_036711975.1. NCBI lineage: Eukaryota > Metazoa > Arthropoda > Insecta > Coleoptera > Scarabaeidae > Onthophagus > Onthophagus taurus. Next base: position 5,532,081 of record NC_091968.1, on the reverse strand, counting down.
AAAGAGTCGTGGAAGAAACACATAAGAAAAAATTCGGAAGAAGATAGAGCAAACTATAGAACGAACAGAGATGTAGCTAAGAATATGGTAAGGGAGGCAAAAAGAAATGTTGGAAAGAGTTCGGAATAAGCTTAAGTGAGACATACGGATCGAATAACAACAAATTCTGGAATCAAATAACTACAAGGGAAATTCTGGACATATGGGCGGATTTTTATGCAGAATAGTTCAAGGATGGAAAACGGACACAAATAACGGAGGAGGGACGAGAAGATGAGATAAGGGAAGATACTGCAGACATAGCAACTGAAGAGACAACTAATGGAATAATTAGGAGAGGCAATGATGAAGATGAAAACAGACAAGGCTTGCGACAAAGACAAGATACATCCGGAGATGATAAAATATTTGGGAATAAAAGGGAAGAAGTGGCTTCTAAGTATATATAAAACCGCATGGAAGTCGGAAACAATCCCGAAAGATTGGGAAGATAATATCATCTTACCAATACATAAAAAAGGAAGCTACTCGAACTGTGAAAATTACAGAGTCATATACCTATGATTTACAAGTTACAAATTATACACAAAGATAATAGAAAAATAGTTAAGAAGAATAGTGGAAAATAAACTAGAACAAGCAGCATACAGAGCAAGCAAACAAACGAACGATAACATACATGTAATCCGAAATATCATCGAAAGGAAAATAGAGACGGGCAAAGAACTATATCTAATACTCTTGGACCTAAATGCAGCTTTTGACACAGTTAACCGTAGTATTATATGGAAGTGATAAACAATGCGATAGACTAAGCCTCTTGTTATTAATAATATTAATGGGCAGACTGATAAAAGATACAAGAACAAATAAATATCAAAGAGTAGTAGGTTATAAAAGTTTGGAACCAGTAAAAATAGCTAGTAGTGCTGATAGCAGAGAACCATATAAAGGCAAGGAAGTTGGTTGAAATATGGACAGAAGAAATTGAAAAGATGGGCCTAGAATTGAACGTAAATAAATGTAAAATCGTGATATAAATAAAAAGGAAATAAGAAATAACCCGAAAGAAATATTTATTAAGGAACAAAAGATAAAAAAAGTATCATCATATGAGTACTTGGGCAGTATAATATCACAAGATGGAACGATATTCTTAGACATAAATGCAAGAACAAGGAAGACAAACAGCGTATATCGTACTCTAAACAGAACAATTTTTGGGAAGAAGGATATATAAAAAGACAACATTGAAAGTGTACAACTCGGTGGCAGTCCCAATATTATCGTATGCCAGTGAATCATGGACACTCCAAGATAAACAAGAAGAAAAGATCACAGCAATGGAAATGATTTTTTTACGGAAAATAGTGGGGAAGACGAAGTGGGATAGAATATGGAACGAGGAAATAAGACTGGAAGTAGATCAAGAGGAGATAATCAGCAAAATAGAGAGAAAGCAACTAAACTAATTAGACATAATTAGAATGGATCATAACACAATAATAAAAAAGGTATTTGAAGCAAAGAATAAGGATAAGAAAAAGAGGGGAATACCTAGGAAGAAACGGGAGGAAAAAATAGCAGAAGTTTGGAAGAAGAGAGGGAAGATTCTAGCAGATATAAAGGAATTAGCTAGGTACCGGAGGGAGTGGAATGGGTGGATTGAGGAATATGAAAAAGATTTAATGGTAGTAGAATCTAAAAGGATTGCTAAATCCCAGGAATAGGCGCACAGCTAAAAGGCTCTTTCGTGGCATCACCGTTGAATAACAATTAAACTTAGAACTAACACTAACACCTAGAACTAAAAACATTCGGGTTTAGCCGTCTTAGAAAACAGACATTTGCTCTTAGGGCAAATGTAGGTCCTTAATGAACCTTAGTATTGCTTGGTCTTGTTCCATAATGTCGATAGGTGTCAAAAAAGTTTTACCGAAAATGTTGTGTCTTAGGCGGCCTCTGACAACGCAATTATACAGGGTGATTTATAACATACGGAGGAGACTAAATGGGTAGGCACTTGTGGTCAAACTGAAGAGATTTTCTTAATAATGTTTTGTTAAAATCTTAATAGTTACATAGATATCGCATGTTAATTTTTTAAATAAGTTAGCGTCAACTTTTGAGAACCGCTGATATTCACTAAAGAACAATTAAAATACTTGTCAACGCCATCTTCATTTTTGAAGGAGCTGTCAAAGTAGACAATTTAATTGTTTAGTTTTAATACGTAATTTATGAAAAGAAATAATAGATGTTAATTTATGAAACGGATAATACTAATGTTTTAAATGCAAAGTTACAAAATCTCTAAAACAAGAAAATAACATAATAATAATAATAATAATAATCTCTTTATAACATATGTTCAAAGTGCTGTCCTTGCATTTCGACGCACAACTGCGCACGACGAATCCAATTTAAGGATAATCGTGGAAATTGTGGACGTATGTCCTCTGTAGCGGCAGTGATGCTATGTCGTAGTTCGTCGATTGTATTAACCTCGGTGGCATATACTCTATCCTTCATGAATGCCCATAAAAAAAAGTCCAATGGGTTAAGATCGGGACTACGTGGTGGCCATGGAATAGGTCCACCTCGACCAATCCATTTTTGCCGAAAAGCATTATCGAGGAAATCTCGTATATTACGACTAAAATGTGCAGGACAACCGTCGTGCATAAACCACATCTCACGTCGCATAAGTAGCGGAATATCTTCCAGGAGTACTGGCAGATTTTCTTGTAAAAACTGTAAATAAGAAGTTCCATTAAGAGTTCTTGGTAATTCGAAAGGTCCTATTAACGTATTGTTCACAATTCCCGCCCATAGATTCACTCTGAATCGTTGTTGAAAAGAGCCTTGACGAATAACGTGTGGATTTTCGTCCGACCACACATGGGAATTGTGAACATTTAGAACACCATTTCTGGTAAAACAGCATTCATCCATTATCAGTATACTGTCCGCAAAATCTGCTTCTCTGTTAGGGGTGTAAACTGTTACTTTTCAACGTACGCCAAACAAAATTCTGGGATAGCTCGAGTTGGTGAGAAATTTGACGAGTACTCGTGCTTCGATCTGCTTCCACAATTTCTAGAATTTCTTCTTCCACATTCACTCCATGTCTGTTTAGTCTACCGCCACCAAGACCTTTCTTAGGTTGCAAATTTCCTGTCTCTCTTCCCAGCTAGATTAACCGAAGAAAAGTGTTTTCAGAAGGGATCTGTCGATTTGGAGATCGTTCAGCAGCTCCATAAATAATAAGCATATCTACGTATTCTTCGTTACTGTACATTACCATTGTATTTTTTGATTAGTAAAAATTCTAATTTTGACGTTAAATGACATTGATTATTAAAATTAAATGACATGTCCGTTGCTAGGTAACCAAGTCAACTGGATTGACAGCAATAAAAACATGGTATCAGCGGTTCTCAAAAAACAAACACCAGTTTTTGAGTGAATTAAAAATTTTTAAATAGCCGTAACTGTCATATTACAAAGATTTTATTATTGGTGCTAATCAGGCATTGCTTAAGTAACCCCGAAATATTCGCAGTTTGAATTTAAACGTAGTGTAATACCGTATATCGTAAGAAATGCTGGGCAATTAATTCAACTTTAATGCTCTATATTTTTGTGATTATTACGTTGTAATCAAAACATTATTAAGAAAATATCTTCAGTTTGGCCCTTAGTACTTGCTCTTTTAATCTGCTCCGTATGTTATAAATCAGCCTGTATAGTATATGTTCAGCCGTTTCTGACTCGTCGTTGCAAGGTCGACAAGTTTGATCCTCAGCTTGTCCAATGTGGAAGAGGTGGTATTCTCGGGGCGGATGGCCGGTCAGGAAACCTGAGAGCGTCCTTAGATTCCCTTTGCTGAGGCATAAAACCTCTTTGGTTTTGTCTTGCCACAGAGTTATGATACTCTTCGCTTGTCTGTGACCTGGAAGTACTTTCCAGCGTAAGGCTACCTTCGAGGCCTCCCAATTGTTGACTACTTGTTTTAGGTGGTTTTTTGTAGTCCACAACCAGGTTGGGATCTCATTGCCTCCATGGAATAACATCATTACCCCTAGCGAGTGGGGTCACACGTGTAGGCCTGAATTGCCTTTATGGCGGCACGACTGTCTGTGAAAATATTTATGGATGCACCTTTCTGTCCCTTTTGTAGGTTCAAAGTGGTGTAGAAGGTTACAGCAAATATTTCTGTTTGCAAAATGGTTATATCCTAGCTGAGGGGCAATTTAATGTGGCTATTTGGTCCACTAATGTCCATGCCTACTCCGGATCCAACTGTCTTTGAAGTATCCGTGTACCAGGCAAGGACTCCTCTTTTTAGTTGAGGAGTCCTCCGTCGCTTCGTCCAATCAACCCTGATTACAGATTATTTAATTTTTCTAAATATCATCTACAAAATTCTAATCTCCGGCACAGATTGACATCTCCGGCACGTAAATAATGAGTTAGCCCCACTTTGTATGGTTTATACTTATTTTTCTTTCATATTCGGGAGCAGCGGCTTTTGGGTGAGACGTCTTGTTCAATTTTTCTGCAAGATGTTGATGGATTTATCGCAACTGAAGCCAACACATTGACTTCATCCTCTTGCAGGTCATTTTTCAGAGATCATGACATATAAGCTACTTTCTTTCTATCTCTTTTAGTTTCGGAGATAGCTTATGCGGACAACGAAATTGGGACACCCTGTACATATAAATGAAGTGGTGTGATACCGAGTAGGGCTTTAAGAGCAACAGTCGGGCAAGATCTCATTGCACCCGTTATATTAAGACAAACCAGTGAGGCATAGGCGACAATAGGTCTGATTATTGTTACGTAGGCGTAATGAGCGTGGTGTAAGACCCCATTTCCTTTCGAGGAGCCTACGGCAAATCCGGTTAGAAATAATGGCCTTTTTCTTCACCTTGTCTATGTGGGAGTTCCAGTTTAATTTATTGTCTAGTAATTTACCCCTAGGTATTTAACTTCTGTTTTAAGGTTAATAGTTCTGCCTTCAATGGCGGGTACTCTCCATTGTAGATTCCTTCTCCAAGTGAAAGGGACTATTTCGATTTTGTTTGAATTGATGCTGAGCCCACTGCTTTTGCACCAAGTACTGTGAGTAGTAGGGTTTTCTGCTTTAGTTGAGTTATGATTGTGTCATATTTACCTCGAGTTGTGATTACCAGGTCATCAGCATACCATGAATCCATTTTTTGTTAAGGTGCTCATTAAGTCATCAACTACCAGGCACCATAGAAGAGGTGAGAGCACTCCTCTTTGGCTACATCCTCTAAGCGTCTTAATAGTGAACGACTCGCCTCCCAGACTAGCTGTGATCTGCCGATTTTTCGTATGTATATCTCTTAAGTTTAGAGTTTTCTCTATGGATTCGTAGGAGGTGTTATCAAAAGCACCCTCTATGTCTATGAAAGCACATAGGGTTATCTCTTTGATCTTAATTGTCTCCTCTAAAGGGCTTGTCAAAGCATGGAGAGTAGTAATTATTGATTTTGCTTTCTGGTAACAATGTTGACTCGGATGGAGTGGATTAGTGTCAAGCACTCCATTCCTAAGGTATTGATCAATTACCTTTTCTATCCCTTTGAAGAGAAATGCAGTTAGGCTAATTGGTCTATATGCCTTGGGATTAGCGTTCTAGGTCTAGTATTAGTTTTACTTTTAGTTCAATAAAAATATAAAACAACCTAGCACTAAACAACAGCTAAAACTAGAACTAACACTAGACCTAGAACTAGAAAGTTTCGGGTTTAGCCGTGCGTCTTCAGACGCACGGCTAAACCCAAATATTTCTAGTTCTAGGTCTAGTGTTAGTTCTAGTTTTAGTTTAATGAAAAATATACAACAATTTAACGTTAAATAACACAAATAAAATATTTAGTCCGTTGTATAAAGGTTTTGCTGTAATATAAATATTACTTAAACATTAAAATCACGTACATAATAATATTGTGAAAAGGATTAATTAGTGAGGTTTGAAACCGAAATGAAATTTTGCGGTGATGTTAAATTCTGCTGCGTATATATCATTAAAACAAAGACCTGTCGATAAACTGGGTATTGCGGATTATAATGTGATGGGAGCTTTCCAACATAACCAATCAGTAATTAGTTGAGTTTGTAATGTGGTGAACAGGTACAAAGTCAAAGAGATGTTTTGATAATAAAATTATACTACTATATTATTAAAATAATTAATAATATAAAAATTTATAAATGAGCAAATTAAATAAGGAACATCTTGATTGGCTAAAACTGAGATGTAGAGAGTTTCCGCCGGGAAAACTCCCGCGACATGAAAGTTCGCTAATTTATTCATAACGATATAAAATTACAGTGTAAAACAGGCAAGTTCGCGTTGACAAGTTGCGGAAACAGCTGCCGCCGACGAGAATTTAATTTCGTGTTTATCCTTAAGTTAAGGCAGCACGGTTCTAAGGAAACTTCGGACCACCTTGCTTGTATTGATATTTAATGATTTCAACTAAAAGAAAAATGAAACTTATTGAAATAAAAATCATAAAGAAAACTTTTAACAATTCCCGTTGAAATGTAAATCTCATCGGTTTTCTAATAGAATCCCGAATAAAAGCCTCAAGAAGAAAAGCCAAAAGATGGCTTACAGGCGATTTACGTTCCAGTTATTGAATCTTTTGGTCAGAATGCCCGTAAACCGTTTGCGTTTCAGCACGAACGAAATTTCCGTCGTCGGCGGTGCCTGATAGCCGTTCTTTATCGAGCCAAAAGAAATAAAACGTAATGGGGTAACCAAAGCCAAAGTAATTGCCCCCGCTTTTTTTCTACACAATAGGATTAAGTCGGATGGAACTTAAATGGTATCCCGGGTTTTAGTATCAACCGCGACAGAAAGTGATTTTACTGCGGAGTAGTTTTTGTTGGTACCAATTTTCATTTTTTTTTTATTTTTCTTTTTTTTTCTCTATCTTTCAAGTTTTGTTATTCCCGGAAGTATTTGCATTTCAATTTTCACAACCCGTCGTTTCAACGATGTTCTCTCCTAGATGCTTCGAGAGCGCGCACGACGTAAGTGCATTATTGAAACAATAATTCGCAATAAGGTTTTAGATTGGATCCAGAGGATACAATGGAAAGTCACTGTTTACTATGCATTATTGTTGTTGAATCTTGCCTTGTTTTTTTCCATTTCTTCTCCTCCTTCCTCATATTTTCTCTTCCCACTTCCGTTCGTATGTCTTGTTATTTTGTGACTATATATCACGTCCAACTCTCATGGTCATCATGGCTTTTGCGATTGGATTTTTTTTGTCAATCTTTCCTCATCCACCCCTTCAGTAACTTTTCCTCGATCTAGTCCATCTGAATCAATTAATTGAGAATCAGATAGCACATGATACATTCCCCTCGTTTCTAGTTTTTGCAAAAAAGCAAATAATGGCGAGTTTCCTCCTTTATTTGCCAATACTTTTAATTCTTGCGAAGTACCGGGTTTATTTTTCTATATATTTTCGAGAATAGCAATTTCCGTAGAAAGCAAAAAGCCTCAAGTATCGACTTTATAAATCGTCGAAATTAGTGATGGATTTTGCGAAAAGTTGGATACCGGATATTCGGCATCCCCTTCGGCCGGATATCCGGTTATCCGGCGTATCTATCCGGCCATTATGGTTATGATTTCTGGTACATTATTGCGATATTTGAATAAAAATGAAATTAATAAGAAAGCTGATAAGATATGTCAACTTATTTGGATCCAAGATACAAAATGAATTTGAAAAGACGACACTTTAAGTAATAATTGGTGATATTTCTACAAGGATCCTTCATTAAATCAATTTTATAGCAAATTTTGAAAATTATCGATGAAAATTTCAACATCGAAAATTTTATCAAAACTTCAAATATTGTTTTCTCAAAAATTAAAAGTTGTTTTTCAAAACGGGTTGGTGCATTGGAAAGAGGACGCTTTTATTAATATTTTGGGAAATTTTCATACTCATATTCCAAGAACTGGATTTTATACGAATTTTTAAAACTTAATCGGCGAAAATTGCAAAATTCGAAAAAATTGTCGATTGTTTCAAAAATTTATTTCTCAAAAACTAAAAGCGATTTATCTAAACTGCTTGTTGCATTAAAAAGATGATACTTTAATTAATAATTGTTGATATTTCCACAAAGATCCTTCAAGAAATGAATTTTATAGCGAATTTTGAAAGTTATCGATGAAAATTGCAGCATCAAAAATTTTATCAAAACTTCAAATATTGTTTTCTCAAAAACTAAAAGTTATTTTTCAAAACGGGTTGGTTCATTGGAAAGAAGACATCTTTATTAACATTTTTGGGAATTTTCACACTCATATTCCAAGAATTGGATTTTATCCGAATTATTAAAACTTAATCAGCGAAAATTGCAAAATTCGAAAAAATTGTTGATTATTTTAAAAATTTATTTCTTAAGAACTGAAGGTGATTTTTCAAAACGGCTTGTTGCATTAAAAACAGGATACTTTAATTAATAATTGGTGATATTTCCACATGGATCCTTCAAGGAATGAATTTTATAGCGAATTTTGAAAATTATTGAGGAAAAGTGCAACATCGAAAATTCTATCAAAACTTCAAATATTGTTTTCTCAAAAACTAAAAGTTGTTTTTCAAAACGGGTTGGTTCATTGAAAAGAGAACGCTTTTATTAACATTTTATGAAATTTTCATACTCATATTCCAAGAACTGGATTTTATACGAATTTTTAAAACTTAATCGGCGAAATTGCAAAATTCGAAAAAATTGTCGATTGTTTCAAAAATTTATTTCTCAAAAACTAAAAGTGATTTTTCAAAACGGCTTGCTGCATTAAAAAGAGGATACTTTAATTAATAACTGGTGATATTTCCACGAGGATTCTTCAAGAAATGAATTTTATAGCGAATTTTAAAAATTATTGAAGAAAAGTGCAACATCGAAAATTCTATCAAAACTTCAAATATTGTTTTCTCAAAAACTAAAAGTTATTTTTCAAAACGGGTTGGTTCATTGGAAAGAGGACGCTTTTATTAACATTTTGGGAAATTTTCATACTCATATTCCAAGAACTGAATTTTATATGAATTTTTAAAACTTAATCGGCGATAATTGCAAAATTCGAAAAAATTGTCGATTGTTTCAAAAATTTATTTCTCAAAAACTAAAAGTGATTTTTCAAAACGGCTTGTTGCATTAAAAAGAGGATACTTTAATTAATAATTGGTGATATTTCCACAAGGATGCTTCAAAAAATGAATTTTATAGCGAATTTTAAAAATTATCGATGAAAATTGCAACATCGAAAATTTTATCAAAACTTCAAATATTGTTTTCTCAAAAACTAAAAGTTATTTTTCAAAACGGGTTGGTTCTTTTGAAAGAAGACACCTTTATTAACACTTTGGGAAACTTTTATACTCATATTCCAAGAACTGGATTTTATACGAATTATTAAAACTTAATCAACGAAAATTGTAAAATTCGAAAAAATTTCGATCATTTCAGAAATTTATTTCTCAAAAACTAAAAGCGATTTTTCAAAACGGCTTGTTGCATTAAAAAGAGGACACTTTAATTAATAATTGTTGATATTTCCACAAAGATTCTTCAAGAAATGAATTTTATAGCGAATTTTGAAAGTTATCGCTGAAAATTGCAGCATCAAAAATGTTATCAAAACTTCAAATATTGTTTTCTCAAAAACTAAAAGTTATTTTTCAAAATGGGTTGGTTCACTGGAAAGAGGACACCTTTATTAACATTTTGGGGAATTTTTATACTCATATTCCAAGAATTAGATTTTATACGAATTATTAAAACTTAATCAGCGAAAATTGCAAAATTCAAAAAAATTGTCGATCATTTCAAAAATTTATTTCTCAAGAACTGTAAGTGATTTTTCAAAACGGCTTGTTGCAGTAAGAAGAGGATACTTTAATTAATAATCGCAAGTAATAACAGCGACAGTTCTGTTAGTAATGAATGTGATGATGAATTACAAGCGAAGAGAAGGAAGCTAGACGAAACTGTAACAAGAGATATTATATATCGTATTGGGATTGTTACAATGAGGTTGCTAAAGACAAACCTGATATAAATAAAGTTGTATTCAATGAAAAAAGTCCTATTGGGGTTGAACTTGATTATTATCTACACACTGAGAAAAATAATGTGGGAAAACAACCTAAAATTTAGTCATATTATTTAGAATTTTTAGTCAAAAATTAGCTAACTACTACTACTAATTATATAAAAAAAAAACAAAAAGCTTACTTTAACTGAACTCAAAATAGTTTTCGCATCACTATCAAAGATCGAGTTTATTTTCAAAATATGAAAATATACTTAAAATTCTCTCCACACCAAGCTGGGCTTAATTACTCAGCCTTAAAATAAAATTCAAAAATATTGAAGTCATTGTAACATCTATTGTACTCTTGCAACATCTATCCTGGGACATACTGTATAATATTTATAGATGTTTTTACTATTAATATTATTTTTATTATTAATGGTAGTAGATAGCTTTATTACTTAAATATAGACGTCGTACCAAAATTTTTTGTATTAAGAAATATTTTCTGTAAACGATCGATGTAACGATGAAAACAGGAACAAAACGACTAAAATACATTTAAATAAAGTATTTAATAATAGTACATTTGTCCATTTAGGTAAAATATTTCATTGTTAAATGTATATAGAAATTCAGGCTAGAACAAAATAGACAAAAATACCAAAAATACTCAACAATTAGGCTTATCAACTAGTTTCCACGATGTAGTTTCTTTTTCTAAAAATTAGTTATATCATCTCAGTAAATAGATAAATTAACTACCACAAATTTGACTAATCATAATTGTATATGTCAGCTAAATTACGTTAGATAAATGAATAAATTTTCTAGCATAAATAACTATTTGTCTAACAACTAAATTGATTTAGTTCAATTTTCCATATCATTTTTCTCAGTGCAGTGTCCAACACCTAAAAGAAATACTAATTCCTGTGAATAGTGGAGTATTAAGTAATAGGTTTTTTTTAGGTTATATTTGATAACTATCCGGTATACGTCCGTATTTTAAAAGCCATCACTAGTCGAAATGGAGAGATTATTTTTTTTAATATATTTTGAAAACTTTGGACTTTCAAAAAACTTACGAGTCACATAAAGTTTGTCCACCTATCAAATAAAGAAAAATCGATAGGTTTTTAAAGAGGGATATTCAATCTAAACCGAGAAATAGGTAACGAATTAATTATAAAAATAAATAAATAAAATAAACATTAACAAAACAAATGAATGAAAGAATAAATACAGTGTGTTAATTAATTATCGTACCCGACATCATCATTGCAAGTATGCAACCAATCTCACAGTAACGGTATTGCAATACGGGATTTGCATATTTGGTTGCATACTTGCAGTGATGACGTTGGGTACGATAATAAATTAACACAGTGTACATGATATTAATACTCCAATTGCCACTTTTCTGAACCAATCTAATTTGGAAAGTGCTTGAAAAGACAAAAAAGCTTGAAATTTTCTCTCAAAATTAAAATGATTAAATTAAAATAAAATTTTTAATAAATGAACGTATCCTTAGTTATACAGGTTGTCTCAAAAAGAATTGTACTCACACTTTAACTGTTGCTAACATGCTGCCTTTTAGTATTGCAGATGTAATTAATGTGAATGGTGAAGTATTAAGTAATAGGTTTTTTTTTAGATTATATTTGATAACTATCCGGTATACGGCCGGATTTTAAAAGCCATCACTAGTCGAAATGGAGAGATTATTTGTTTTAATACATTTTGAAAATTTTTGACTTTCAAAAAACTTACGAGTCACATAAAGTTTGTCCACCTATCAAATAAAGTATTGAAAGAGATGGATAATCTTGGAAAGTGGTGCATTTCAAAAACACATTAGATGATGAGATTCTTATGTGTATGTAAAGTGCTTACTTTTCAAAGAAAAATGAGCAATCTTAAACAATCATAATCTTAACCCAACCCAATCCTCATTTCAAAAATGGTCATTTGCATGCATAGGTAATTTAAACACCCTACATAGTGTAAAATTGTTAATCTCACGAAAGGTAATCCAATTTAAGATATTGCAAGGTGAGTCACCGACGAATGTCGAGGTGGGAGTGTCTTCACGCGAACCCCGTTTTGAAAGTCATAAATTACGATGGTCGCACCGTGTGGGAGCGGTCCTGAAGGGGTCCAACTCGGTATAATTTCTTTAGGTTTGTGAGAACGGTTTCCGGATCCGGCCCATTTGTACCTATCGATAAGTCTCTCAATGGCATGAATAAAACATCGGCCAAACCGGGAGGACGCGTTGGCGACGACGGTTCTTTACAGATTCGACTCACGTCGGAAGCTCATCTCCACAATTGATATTTTTCTGAGTCGGTCGCATTTTTCGTGGGAAACGACGTGGTTATACGCCGGCCCGCACCCATTAGGACTATCGAGTTTGAATTTTTGTGATGAACCGTTGAGCTTTCGTGCACACGTCGTCCGAGGGAAGTTCTCTGCATGGATTCGCCCCTGTGGTGGTCTGCGTTTGATTGATCTCCTACTGGCATGGTACAAATTCTGAACTGTTCAGACACAATGGCCATATATTTCCTATACGCCCATTCAGTGCTACTACGGTTTATGCGTCAAACACATAAATTTAGTTACTTTTAAGATTTATGAAGCCAAAATGTCAAGTTAGATAACTAACTTTGTAACCAATTAAAAGCTAAATTTTAAAATTACAACCGCATAATTAATTGTTCCCAATTAAGGTTCTGTTATTGGAAGTGCTTAATTGAACTGTACCATATGTATCAGATAAATAGCTACAATATGGTGGATCGTTTCATTTCAATTGAACAGTGAGGTACGATATTTCAGAGTATCGGGAATGTAGTTTATCAGTTCTCGCGCGGGTAACCGGGGGGTATATTTCTACGGCTCACGTCGGCTTAATGCGTAAGCAACGGTACCCCCGTTGCAATAACTGACGCAAACCCTTATTATCCGGGAATCCGCACATCTGCTACCTACGTCCCGGATAAATCACCGGAGCCCCGCGCGCGCAACGGCAAAAAACGGGTCATAATTTTCGCTCGGGTTTAGCCGTACTTCACATCGGCTTTATTTTGCCTTCCAAGATCCGTAAAAATAATGAATTAGCACTTTACAAAGAGCAAAATTCCCAACGAAAACATTTCTTGCTCTTTGCTTCTTTAACAAATTAAAATATAACTAGCTTTTATAATAAATGCAGTGGAAAATTTTATTCTTTGCTTAACTTACGTTTTCCTATGCATCCACACTATGTGATAACTTATTTAAAACTGGCTAAAAATTAGATTTGATTCAACACAGAGACTTTTATCAACAATTTACAGCTTGTATGAACTCTACAAATCGTGGCGCAACAATCGAAATCAGGGGCATTATGGCTCAGTGAATGAATACTATGAACAATAGACGGAAAAATCGATAGATTTTTAAAGAGGGAAATTCAATCTAAACCGAATTCAAAAAATTCAATAAAAATAAGTAAATAAAGTAAACATTAACAAAACAAATGAAAGAAAGAATAAATACAGTGTGTTAATTAATTATCGTACCCGACGATGCAACCAATCTCACAGTAATGGTATTGCAATACGCGATTTGCATATTTGGTTGCATACTTGCAATGATGACGTCGGGTACGATAATTAATTAACACAGTGTACATGATATTAGTACTCAAATTGCCACTTTTCTGAACCAATCTACTTTGGAAAGTGCTTGAAAAGACAAAAAACTTGAAATTTTCTCTCAAAATTAAAATGATTAAATTAAAATAAAATTTTTAATAAATGAACGTATCCATAGTTATACAGGTTGTCTCTGTTGTAAAAACAAGTTAGTTTGGAGGAGTGGAATTTTGTCCTTAAATGTTATTGGAAGACCAAAAACGCCATTATAGTGCAAAGACGATTCAGAAGGGAATTCGCAAAACTGCCACCAACGCGACGGACCTTTACTCGCATCAGAGAGAAATTTGAATCCACAACAAACGTTCAAGATGACCACGGTGAAGAGCAGGTACAGGAAACACTCCTTCGATCAAACTCTTTGATCTCAAAAGATAGCGTCTATCGCATCATGAAGCGTTTACATTCCAACTGTAATCTATACTCTCCCCGAAGACGATCCTGACTGAAGAGTTCAATTCTGTTTTTGGTACCTGGTAAAATGTGCAAAAGATGCAGGGTTTTCACACAAAATTGTGTGGAGGGATGAGTCATCCTTTAAATTAAATGGCTCCATTAATCGCCATAATTGCACGTACTGGAGTGCTGTAAATCCTCATGTAACACTTGAACATCATGTACACTTAGAACTACCAGAAGTAACAGTATGGTGTGGGATATCCGCCTTGAGCATCATAGGACAATTGTCACTGGTGAGAGTCACTTGCCTCAGTAGTTAGTCGGCCCACAAATTTCTGAGATGTTTGGTAATGAAGACGAGATGTACTTTCAGCAAGATGGAGCACCTCCCCACTATGTACTATCGCGATGTGCGAGATCACCTCGATGAAGCTTTTCCAGACACATGGATTGGACGAAGAGGTACCATTGAATACTCTGCGCGTTCCTCAGAACTCACGGAGTTCTTTTTGTGGGATATCTCAAAGACAAAGTTTATCGCATCAAACCAAGAACAATCGATGCATTGAAATTGGAAATTGAAAGACAATATTTGTTTGCGAATCCTTTGATGAACGTTATCGGCGTTGTCTGGATAATAATGGTCATCAATTCGAACATTTGCGAACATGATTCTTCAATTACATTTATCTTCTGTATTCGAAGCCATTCCATGTCCCTCTATGTTCATAAATAATGTTTTTCTCGTCATTCGAAGTGTGAGTACATTTTTTTGATACATCCTGTATATAAAAGAACGTATCCTCAGCTATATATAAAAGAAGGTATCCAAATGAATTCTTACCAACTTAATTCATGCTAGTGCATTAAAATGGCATATTATTTTTACTAACTGAAATCATGTTTTGAGAAAATTTCTTCTGATGAATGATGATGACCTGCCTATTCAACTATTTATGTTCGTTCTGTTCTTGAGATTTATTCTAGCCTATTCAATCCATCTGCTATCTATAGGCTTCAAGAATTCTCACAAACGCAAACCAAAAAATCGTGAAAATAACTTTTTGATTTTCCCACGAACTGTAGTAGATCTCTTCCGGTCAGGGTAGAGCAGAGTTTTTTTTGCAAAGACACCTACTGCAGTCTCATCCCATCTACCCGTGCAGGTTTTGCCCGTGCTTAAGTTGCTTTGAGGTATTAATGCCAAAACGTAGCATATTTAAGAAAGTAGATGTGATGTATTCTGTGCGAGCTTATCCAATGGCTGCAATCGAAGCAACGTCGATCTCATGGCGGCCGTGATTAACAGGCTGGTCACTCGTTGCAATTGATGCAACAACTTAGCCTTATAGGCATGTTTCAGTGCTGAGCATCAAACTATGGTTCTGCAAGCTGCCATGGGTCTTATCACAGACGTGTAGATCCACATTGTAACTGTCGGATTTAATCCCCAAGTATTCCCAATTGCCCTTCGACGCTGGGTGGGTTTTGCAACTAATGTATGATTTTCAAGTCACTCCTTTGTCCAAGATAACACCAAGATATTTCACCTCTGGAGCAAAGGTTAATGGACTACTTTACTACACTAACTTTACGAAACTTTTCTTTCAAGTACATAAAACCTGGACCGTTGCAATCCATGTTTTTGACAACATTTTGTATTAGGCTTAGTTTTATATGTAGTTGTGGCAGAACTACTCTGGCGGGCTCGACAAATGGAGGTTAGAAAACATTTTTATTCCTAGGAGTGAGGCTTTGGCCAGTCTTTCTTGCGGTAATAATTGTTTTGATCTCTGCTGTCCCACACATAAAAAGCAACAATAATTTGTAAAACCCAGCTGCAATCCGAGAAGTAAAGCAATGACTTTGAAGTCACCACATAGTTCAAATGAAAATTGATTATACTGAATTTTTTCTAGTACCAATTTTATGTTACTATCGGAAAAAAGCATAATCGGCCGTTACCTGTAGGATAAGGACGTTACCTGTAGGGGTCGGTACTCCCCCCACTTCTATTTTCGATCTATACATGCGATTTCCAAATCTATAAATGTCTTCAACAGATTTATAGATTTGAGTTATAGATCGTATACAGTTTATAGATCTCTATAAATCTGAGTGTTGATTGGTTGAAGTAAGTTGGTAAATATGATAAATCAAAGAAAATTTGCATTGTGCGGCAACTTACTTCAGACATTATAACGTCAGCGCAGCCTCCCTACCTTTATCAAAAGATACAGTTCAGAACGGACGTGCACACCATTAATAATAATAATATAATTTAATATTATAATAATTATGAAAAAAGTGGAAGATCGCGGTCCCTTACACGAAGCAATGAACCTCCTTTTACCCCAACTTTATCAATTGGTAGTTGGCCTTTTACCAGATCCTTCAGAACAAGCAGTTCTTCTTCAAAAAGAAACTTTGAAAGTCTATTTCGCCCTTACGCAATACATCCTTCCTCTTGACCTGATCACTCCGCCAATACATAAACGGCAGTTAAAAAAAAAAGTTATCATACAAAATTACTCAATTAATGAATGAAATCTTTAAGTTTATGCGACTGTGCACGTCCGTTGCGGTTTTCAGGCGTCGATACCGGACAGTTTTGTTCTCGGCTCAATGCACTTTGCAGAATGTCAGATATTAGTAGTTAATACAGAAATTATTGTTATTGTTACTGTATTGCAAATGTTTTTTTTGTAACAATGGTTAGTTTGTTGTATTGGTGATTGTGGAAGACCGTTTGTTCATACATTAGTTTAAAAAATGTAAAGAATTTTATACAAGTTTCATTATTAAGTTGTGAATTGTGATTAATAACTAATTAGTGTCTAATTGTCAACTAAGTTGTTTTGTTAAATCCGGGTGGAGAAGGCTTCGTTGGGTTCACCAACATCTTCCATGTGCGGCTGAGTTCCCAGCCATCTTGTCTATTCATGTTATTTTCATGTCGATGAATCTCTATCGCCGCTCTCGTCAATCTTTGGAAGTAATGTCCGTTTCTTGCTAGTACTTTGGTTTTTTCGAACTCTATGCTGTGTCCTCCTTTGTGGCAATGCTCTGCGACTACAGATTGTTGGATCTTCCTTAGTCGGACGTCTCTTTCGTGTTCCTTGATGCGGTACTCGATGTGACGTCCAGTTTGGCCAACGTAATATTTCCCGCAAATGCAAGATAGCCGTTAGACTTCCGCTCCCTTTAATGGGGTTAGTTTGTCTTTGGCTATCGGAAGAGCGTTTTGTATTTTGCTGACCGTACCGTACCGGCTGGTGTCGTACTTCTGTTTGTGTGGTTTAGTGGCTCGTCGCATATCTCTCATCATGTAGCCGTTCTTCTGCAGCACATCTTCTAGGAATCTTTCTTCTTTTCTTAGGTTCTCTTTATCGCATATCCTCTCTGCTCGCTGGAATAAGGCTTGAATCACGGACCTTTTCTGTTGTGGGTGGTGGTGGGATGAAGCCTATTCGTATGTGTCTTCTTTCGATATACTCCCAGTTCCATGCCCCCATCTGTCTTCCTAGTGACTAATAGGAATGGCAGCTGTTTTGCATTTTGGCATGATAAGTTTTATCATGGGGTGCTGTGAATTGAGGTGGTCTAGAAATTCCTGGAGTTGCTCTTTTTCATGTTGCCAGATCACGAAAGTGTCATCGACGTAACGGAGCCATAGCTTCGGTTTCCAAGGACTCTTCTTTAGCGCTTCCTCTTCAAACATCTCCATGTAAAAATTGGCTATCACAGGAGACAGAGGTGGCTGATCGCATGGCTGCTCCTTCGCATTGCTCGTAGAATTCCCCCTTCCAGCTGAAATATATCGACGATAGGCAGTATTCCACTAGTCCTGGGACATACTTGGGCAAACCCTCCGGGATGAGTTTCTGGCGAAGACCATCCACGGCCTCCTTGACTGGTACTCTGGTGAATAGAGATTCCACGTCAAAACTTACCGGCATATCCTGAGGGTCTAGCTTCATACTCCTAATTGATTCTACAAAAAGTGTGGAATCTCTGACATATGACTCTGTTTTACCTGTAAAAGGAGACAGAATCTTGGAAAGGTGTTTTGCTAGGTTGGGGAATTTATGGCACTGATAATAGGGCGTAGTGGGACGTCTGGTTTATGGATTTTGGGTAATCCATATATCCTTGGTGGTACTGGAGCCTGTACGAATAAGCTTTTCTGTTGATCCTCTGGGATTTCTGTAGATTTTACCAGTTCTTTCATCTTCCTTACTATATTCTCGGTTGGGTCCTTTTTTATTTTCTTATAGGTGACTAGGTCCAAAAGGCTCTTGATCTGCTCGTCGTATTCCTTTTTGTCCATAACCACGGTCGCATTCCCCTTGTCCGCTGGTAGGATGATAATATCTGGTTTTTCCCTTATCGTTCGTAGTGCTCTTCTTTCGTTTATTGTTAAGTTTGATTTTGGTGGCTTTGCTGTTTTAAGCACTCTCGCTATGTCTTGACAAATTTCCTCTGCTTTCACTGCAGGTATTCTGCGAATAGCCGCTTCCACTTCACATATAATTTCTTCTTTGGGAACCCTCTTTGGAGCGACTGCATAATTTAAGTCTTTGGCGAGTACTTTAGTTTCCTCCTCTGTTAATGGGACGCTTGATCGGTTGATAACGACTGTTTCAAATCGTTGTTTTTCCTCTTGTGGGTGCGGCGGTCCAACGATTCAAATTTCTTAATCTGCTTATCCCGACATCTTTGGAAATCACGTTCAGCCTTCTCCATGGTTATCCTATCTACTTTGTCCCAGTCTTCTCTTGCCATGGAATTGGAAAGTGAGAGGTGGAGTCGTAGTAACCTCTCACTTATTATCTGCAGATCTTTAAAGGTTTTATGAATTCTTTCTCGTATCAGCGCCTGTTTTGTCTTCATCAAGATCCTACGTGTTGCAGCGGTGTCGATATGGTGCTTCACTCTGAGGAATGTTGGCGTTACCCTCTTTTCTCTGCATCTACGTAGAAAAGCCAAGCCTATTAAGTGGCTTGCGCTGTTTAATCCGTAAGTTGTCAAGTTGATCATTGATTTGTTTGTTAATATCCTCCCCATAAAGGTTGATAATATAAGTACGAAGGCTTTCACGGCCGATATTAATTAAACTAAAACTAGCACTATCACAAGAACTAACACTAGACCTAGAACTAGAATCTTTCGGGTTAAGCTGGATGCCATGTTGCAACCTTCTTCAGAAACAAGTTCGAAGTGACGAATTCGTTCAAAATTTGACAATAAATACATGAAAAGGTAATTAATAACTAATTAGTGTCTAATTGTCAACTAAGTTGGTTTGTCAAATCTGGGTGGAGAATCGTGGTACGATATGGTACGGTCAGCAAAATACAAAACGCTCTTGTTTCTGAAGAAGGTTGCAACATGGCATCCGCAACGTCAAACATTTTTTCAAAAAACGCACGGCTTAACCCGAAAGATTCTAGGTCTAGTGTTAGGTCTTGTGATAGTGCTAGTGTTAGTTCTAGTTTTAGTTTAATTAATCTCGGCCGTGAAAGCCTTCGTACTTATAAATGAATTATTATTATTACTAAAAAAAAATGGATTAAAAACTTGGATATGATTGAATCATTCAAATCAATTATTAATCCTTTAAATTAATAATAAAATATGATACCAGAAAATAAATCGTTTTGAATTGCGATAAGAAAAATTATTGTTTAAAATCCTTAAAGATGAAGACAAATCGATAAAAGGGGTTAAAATAAATGAAACCCCCGACGTTCGGTGGAATGCAATTAATCAAGCGCGGGGGCTTAATTTACGAGTAAACCCTGTGAATATTTCAATTCGACGTCGATTTACCGCGGACGTAATTGCCTCTACGTTGACTCGCAATTTCCATTTTCTAGTCGCGAAAAACGTTCGCCCTCCGCCATCAACCCTCTCCCATCGTTTCAAAATTGATTACGACGAGAGAATAAATCATTATACGCGGCTATTTAAACCCGGTAACGCGTTTGCAATTAAACCTTGTAAATCAAATTCTTTTTTAAAACTCATCAACTTTGACGTTGCCGTGACACCGATACAAATTGGGTAAGGTGTTTTAAATGCTTTAATGAACATTTTTTTTATTTTATGAATAAATGCATTCATTTAAAAGAAAATTAAATAAAGTTAACAAAGCCATTTTAATTACAAACTTTTAAAAGGTTCCTATCATTTAATTTAAAAGCCCACTGTGTCGTTGATTACAGAGTGACAAAAGTTTCCCTCGTATGGAATCGCAAATCCGGTTTATATTTTTTTGAAACTTTATTATAATTTCAATAAATTAAATATAAAATTTCCAAGTGCTTTTAATTCTCTAAAATTAAATTGATGGAGAGAGCATATAACCTCAAACTTCAAGCCCTGTGTAGTTAATAAGATTTGATTACAGCAAAAAGACGAAGTTTCTTCGTTAATGGACCTTCTAAGAGAATGCAATAGTTGATTTTAATGCAATTAACGCACCGTTACCTTTAGGGTGGATGCTAAAAGCAAATTCATATTCCCAGCATTTCCACTAAAATAAGCTGAGTACTTTTTTCATTTTTTTTACATCAATCGATCTATTTTTAAGACATCAAAGATATCACTAAACCGCAGCGTTTCACACTTCAAGCTTCATTAAATACACGTTCAATATCCACGAATAACTTACAATTTCCAAAATTAATCTAAACACATTTTGATTAACATTGAAACCCTTAATGTCAACATACAAACATCTTTCAATTTGAAATGACAACAAAGCCGGGTCACATCAGGAAACCCTCTCAGTTCTGTACATGAATAGGAGGTTTGGTCCGTTTAATTCAATGATACATTTGTATGCAAAGCGGTAACCCGTTAACGCATAAACCCAGAACCGATCTGTATTTCCTTTGTCATAAAAGAGGCGGTTTACGGCTTATCTGGGGTTGAACGCAGGATATCGATGATCTCTCTTGATTGTTGACAGTTTGATTTAGGCGATTTTAAGGCGATAAAGAGCGAGTAGAAATTTATTAGCAACAGATTGACTCTTCGAAGCTTTGAAACTACACCAACTTGGGTAAAGCTGGTGACATCGAAATTGCGCCACGTGCCACCACCTGGGAAACTACTTGAAATCCCTGAAACCGACGACTATCGGCGGTGCTTTCGATATTGCTCGTCTGCAGAATCAGCGCACTTTGAACGTTCGAAGTTTTCGAGTTTTGATCGGGGGAGGGTGCACGTTCGAGAAAGTTTTCTGGGTTTATGCGGTTTGGAAGTTAGTTTTTGGTTATTGGGGAAGGTCATAACACGTGTATGTTCCTACGTTGAGTATGGGGAGAAACGGAAAAGGGAATCGAGGGAGAAACTCGTTGGGGTAATTTAGCTAAAAATATCGGAGCGTTTAGTTACGGCACTCGAGCTACTAAAAGCTGGGCTAACAGGGCGGGATTTCTAGTGCCAAACTCTCTCACTGGGCAACCGACCGACGTTCCATTCATTCCGGACAAAAGGCTATGGTAATTTAAGCAAATTGGTGTGTGGGTACGCGGATGCCACATAGTTTACGACCAACACATATTTAAAGCACAATACAATCCTTTTTTCGTTAACAAAGTCTTGAGGAGATTGAAAAAAATGCTTCATTATTTTTATGATTTAAATATAAATTTGCAACAATTGGACGCCAACGCTCAGCGATTCTTGGAAATGTTTTGTCGATATGACTTAAAACCCACCATCACTGCAGAAACAAAGATAACGAAACGAAGTAGCAAACTTATAGATAACATTTATAGTATCAGTTCTTTCTGATCATAATGCTCAAAAAATAACTTTTAAAGATAGATATTGATATTTTGATCTTGAATTCGATTCTGAATTTTATTGTCCTCTTTCTATTTTCGATTCTATTTTATGTCCCATGTGTTCGATGTACAATCCAGAATATGAATATTTTAGATTGTATGTTGCTGTGACCGAACTGAATATGGCGGTGCTTAATCAATCATCGATCAATACGGATGTTATGGTTGACATCTTAAGAGTTTTCTTCTTACGACTTCCGCTGTTTACGCAGTAGTGATTGCAATTCATATTAAGAAAATATGACCATATAACTTATCAATTGAAGGATCTTGGATGGCTTAATATGAGGTCTCGTATTAAAATGCTATTACTTACACTTTATCATAATATGATTCTTGGTCGCAATCCACCTTACTTAGCTGGAATTGATTTATTTTAGAGGTGACTTGCATAGTGCCAACATTAGAAATAGAAATGTTATAAATCCTCCTAAGCATAGGACCACCCTTTTTGAGCGATCATTTACCTACAGTGTATATTCTCTATACAACTCTATACCAGATTATATAAAGGTTGGGCATGGCCGTGCGTTTAAGTGTTTGTTGTTTAATTACCTTTTTAACATGCAGTAATTTTAACATCGAGGAACCTCGGAGCGTTATTAAATTGTATGTTATGTTGTTTGATAGCATTGGTTTAAATTTTGATTCTTTAAGATCGGTAATTTAGTGATAATACGGAATTTTAGCTTTAAGTTCTTTTTAGGTATTTACTGGACTGTGTTGATAGCTTTTTTAATATTTAAGGCTGCGGTGGAAGAACAGTAATGGTCTTTTGGCCATGGGACTGAATCCGCGACCTTATGATTCTTCAGCAGCTATTATTAGCTTTTTTTCTTTTGTTTTTTTTTTAAGTTTAATTAGCATTAATACAGTTTTTGTATATATGTACTGTTGAAGAATAAACTATTATTATTATTATTAAAAGATTTAACTATTTCTGAATTTTGTTTTGGGATAATAAAAATTTCTTGTTATTTTCTATTTTTAAAAGATCGTTCTCTGAGTACTATGCACGCTCTTGGCATTTGCCAAAAATATGCTAGGAAATAAACTAGTCGCGGAAACCGGGTCGAACTTCCCCGAGAACTTTTTACAATTTACGTGCGAATATCTCGACGCTACGACGATATATCAGGGCCTTATATCGTACGCGGCGATTTTATATTGCTTTCATTCGAACACCGAGCACACAAGGCAAAAAAGAAAAATAGAAGAGAGAGATCGGAAGCGTTTGGTTCAGCTAAAACGCGATCTAGTTTTTCCGATCGCTCGTCCACTTTCGTTTCTTTCATCTTTGCATGGATTTTGCCAGACATTTTTGGGATCATTTTCAGGTAGTTCTCAGTGTGACGGGTTTAATTATTAGAGGGGTGTCGTTCTGGAATTTAAATTTAAAATCCTGACCGACCCCCCCAACTATTTACGTTCCAACTTTTCCCAACCCAACCCGTTTCATCCCTTTACCCTCATTCCCGGGGTTTTCGGAAAATCGGAAGTCTTACGACTTCGTAATCGACGGAATTTCGCTATTAAATTAAATACCGGCGGGAAACTTTGTGGACAAATAGCGGGGAAAATTTCCGTTCATCTTGTCGTCGTCTAAAAGTTTTAAATCTAAGAGTTGGGGTGAGTTCAACGACGATTTCAACCCGGATACTATTCTCTATTTCTCGAAAATAAATGGTACCTTAAGAAAAGTGGATTTAATGAATTATTGATGTTTTTCACATTTTAGAAGAAAACGAACAAATTGAGGATTTGATTTCAAAGATCAATTTCTGTTGAAAATCAAACGAGATATTCTTCTTCTTTATAACATCGCATTTCATCAGTATTAAGGAAACGTAATGAATCGAAAGGATTGCACCCGAGTTGACATACTGAAGCAATTATTTTAGTCCGATAGCTCGCAGTTTCAGTCGATAGCCGGAAATTAATTCTCGCAGACGGATTAAACCTTCCGTTTTCGTAGATTTCTGTTCCTTTAAGAGCCCGAATATAAACTTTAAATAACTTATTTAACCTAGATACAATTATCAAACAAAGCTTCACATCCTAAGCATTGAAATCCTCTCGACGGTTATTACAAGTGGTTTGTCTACCGTAATAATGACTTACGGTTTGGTAGAACACGTTATCCTCGAGGCTGCGCTTAAACCAACATTATTAAGCAAGAACACACTCAACCAGATAATGCAATAAACCCTCGACAAATACGGTGGCACAAGAAGTGTTAATGTATGCAAGCGACGAAACTTATTTACTTTACGATATAGTGTAGAGTGTCCAAACAGTTAGAAGAAGTAAAAAAAAGTCAACCACCATGGCAAAAAGCGGTATGGGCAACGTTGCTATCAACCCCGACCGGGTGGTCGTCCTACGGAAATTGAATTTCCCCCGAATTTCCACCCGATGCGTTGGATAGACGACGTAAAACTTCGTTCTGGTGTATATTCCAAGCATCACATTTTGCTTGAATTAGGTTTTTTTACACTACTCATAAAATTTTTCACGATCGACTAAAAAGTTACATCACGATTTTAGACAAATGAACAATGTTGAGAAAAACGGGATTTTCGTTTTCATCTCTCTAAAAATATAAGACTTCTCAGAATAGACAGGCTCAAACTATTGAAAATTGTTTGGTGCCTGTCTATTTTTATCACAGAATACTGATGACAGCCATCACAAGCACATAATCCGCTTGGTCAGTCGTTTTACGATTACACAGGATGTTTCTGTAAGTCGTGGCATAAATTTAATCACGAATACTACAGTACTATTTTATACTCTTATCTTATTTTTAATATATGTAGCTATGAGGTATTAGCCAACATAATAATAAAATTAACTTTTTGGCAGAATTTTTATTTTGCGTCTGTTATATTCTGCTTCAAAAACAATTGTGTGCAAATATAAAAATAATAACAAATGAATAACAATTTTATGTTTTTAAATGGAGCTGCTGCCACAGCACGCTACATCCACTTCCCCTCCTATAAAGAAAGAACAGAAAGACGGAAAACATTTAGTCAAAAATTTGAATTAAAATTTAAATTGTACTTTTTTAGTTTTATTAATTATTAAATTGTTGACTTCAAGAGAAACGTTTTCGTTCAAAAAGAAAGCCGGTTTCAGCAAATCGAGGCTTACATTTATTTCTTTACTGTCTTTCAATACAACGAAAAATTTTGAAAATCTCTTCAACACTCTGAAGGGACCTTCGTACCTAGGAGACAACGTAGGTTTAACTTCAGTAATTTTAACAAATACAAAGTTTGACCTGAATAATTCTTTGTGAACAAAAGGTTTTTGGCTGGAATGGATGGTTGACTGAACTGGTTTAATGTCAGCAAAAGATGATTTTAACGTGATAATAATGGTTCAGTTTCAATTGATGGTTCGGTAGGTAAGAAAAATTCTCCTGGTAATCTGAGTTGCTGACCATAAACCAATTCAGCGGATGAGCAACCTAAATCCTCCTTTAGGGATGACCTGAAACCTAGGCGAATCCTTAGGCAAGTCATTGTTCCATCTAGTAGAATTACCTCGAGCAATAATCGCTGATTTCAAAGTACGGTGAAATCGTTCAATCATACCGTTAGTTTGTGGGTGATAAGCAGATGTGTGTATTTGATGAGTACCTAAAAATAATTGGAATTTTGAAAATAATAGTGATTCGAATTGTCGTCCTTGATCGTGAGTGATCATGCTAGGAATACCGAAACGGCTGAAGTAATGCCTGAAAAGAGTATCTGCAATAGAGGCTGCAAAGATATCTTTTAGAGGAAAAGCCTCTGGCCACCGTGTGAAACGCTCAATGACTGTGAGCAGATAAATACATCCAAGAGATGGAACAAATGGGCCAACCAAATGAATGTGAATGTGTTCAAATCGAACTTTTAGAACTTTGATTTTGAGAATTGGCGATTTTGTATGCCTTTGTATCTTAACTTTCTGGCATTGTAAACATGATTTTGTCCAAATACGAATTTGTTTCGACATATGAGGCCAAAAGAATTTTGTTTTTATTAAATGAATGGTTGCTCGAATGCCAGGGTGAGATAAACCATGAAATTTTTGTATAACTATTTCTCTAAATTGCTGCGGAATGTAAATTCGCGGAGATTCCGTTGATATTTCACACCATAATTTGATATCAGGTAGCGTTGTGGGTTGTAGCAATAACTGATAGGGTGTTGTAGTGTGAGTGCGAGAAAATTGTTTTTGTAGTAGGTTCGACAATTCGATATCTGTGACTTGAGCTTTGTAAAGTGTAAGTGTGTCGGGGTACTGAGAATTTAGGGATTCAATATTTGTCCTGGACAAAGCGTCTGCAACAATATTGGAATTTCCCTTAATGTATCTCACATCGGATGTATATTGTGTTATGTAATTTAGGTACCTGGTTTGTCTTGGTGTTTTTTCTGTTGATGAAAATATTGCCGTAGTTATAGGTTTGTGGTCGGTGAAAATTGTAAAATTGTTTCCGTGTAGGAAATGATTAAAAAATTTTATGGCAGAATATATTGCCAATAGCTCTCTGTCGAACGTTGAATATTTAACTTGACTTGGAGAAAGTTTATGTGAATAAAATGCTAATGGTTGCGGTTTTTCATCAATAATTTGGCTCAGAACTGCTCCTATACCTGTATTAGAAGCGTCTGTGGTAAGTGACAGCGAAGCGTGAGGCGATGATGAAAGATTATGAAGGGGTGATAAAATATTAGAAATGTTCGGTAAAAATCTATGATAAAAATTAATCATGCCGAAAAATCTTTGTAGTTCCTTCAATGTTTTTGGTTTGGGAAATTTTGAAATAGCATCAATCCTAGACTTAGAAGGTTGAATACTATGGCTAGTGATATGATGGCTAAGAAAATCAATGGAAGTAACTCCAAAAACACATTTAGATGGTTGGATGTTGATATTGAATGTACTTAACCGTTCAAATAACTTCTCGAGATGTACATAATGTTCTTCTTCGTTATGACTTGCAATAAGAATGTCATCTAAATAAACGAATAAGAAGTTGAGACCCGAAAGAACTTCATTTATGAATCTCTGAAAGGTCTGAGCAGCATTACGGAGGCCAAAGGGCATACGAGTAAACTCGAAAAGACCAAAAGGAGGATTTATGTAGCTATGAGGTATTAGCCAACATAATAATAAAATTATAAAATTAACTTTTTGGCAGACTTTTTATTTTGCGTCTGTTATATTCTGCTTCAAAAACAATTGTGTGCAAATATAAAAATAATAACAAATGAATAACATTTTTATGTTTTTAAATGGAGCTACAATATATATAAATGACTTGCCGTCATTTTTGAATCCTGAAAAATCAATTGTATGCAGATGACACAAGTTGTCCATTTCGACTAGACATTGGTTTACAAGTAATCAGCTAACGTTAAATAATGATAAAACAGTATCAATGACCTTTTCACTGAAGCACATAGATAAAAGTTTGGATTCCGATGATAGTTTCAGATTTCGGGGAGTGCATGTTGACCCTGGATTTATCTGGAATTTTCATGGCGAAGCTTTAGCTCTCATTTAATCTCCACAGCCTTTTTGTTAAGACGTCTATCTGAATTGAAAAATTGCAAAAAATTCAAGAAATTAACAATTGACTGAATTATAAAGAAAATAAAAATAAAAACTAAATAAGTGAATTTACATGCAGGTGATCACTAATTGTCTGGAATCCTGTTGCCCACTTTACAGAGAGTGTATGTTGGCGCCCGTCTCATAATGTTTGTCCTAGCATAAGGAATGACGAATACGCAGCTATATCTTGAGTTACTCCTTGGAACAACAAACCCTAGTCGCTCAAGAATGAAAGGGCAATCGATGTGATATTCGATAAGCCTTTGTAGAAACCTTTCATAAAACGCGTTTCTTCTGTCCATCAAGAAAATCATATTGTGTCGTGCAAGCAAATCATTTTGTGGTATACCTCGCTCAGAGTAAATTCCATCAGATTTGTAAGAAAGAAATTTTAAGAATCTACGATGGACTCGATCAAGGCTTAAGAACTCACATGCATATAAGGGACTCCAAATCAGGCAAGCGTATTCTAACCTACTCAGAACGTAAGCACAATACAAGGTCTTTAATAAGCTGACACTTGTGAAATATTTAGACATACGCATCACAAAACCTAGGGACCTAAAAGCCTCCGAACACACATTATTGATATGTTTTTTAAAATTAAGACTTGCATCACACAGGACCCTCAAATCCCTGTACTCCTCAACACGACTTAAAGTGCTGCCAGCAATATTGTAAGGATATATGCATGGTGACGAGCATCGGCTATAAGTAAGTACACAACATTTATCTATATTAAGGTTAAGTTTGTAGGTCTTACACCATTGCACTATTGTGTTTAAGTTGTGCTGCAGCTTATCTGCATCTGCCATCGATGAGACTTCGGCATAGATCTTGATATCATCAGCATATCCCAACATCCGACAATCAATTTTTAGAAGTAAGTCATTTATGAAAAGAACAAATAATAGAGGGCCCAAATTTGATCCCTGTGGAAGCCCTGAGGTAAGAGTGAACTCATTAGAAAAATATCCATTGTAAGCAACATAACATTTTCTATGTTGCAAATAAGAGGCCAGAAGTTGAATTGCTGAAGGAACAAATCCGAAAGAGCTCAATTTATACAAGAGAATTCTATGGTCAATCAGATCAAAGGCTTTGGATAGATCAGTGTATACAACATCCACCTGCCCACGTCTATCCAAGGTGCTACAGATAAACTCGGAAATCGTAGCCAAGTTGGTAACTGTAGAGCGACCGGAAACAAAACCATGCTGGGAAGCTGACAGAAAGGGGCACGTGCTGGTGTACATAAAAGAATATAATAACTTTTCAAATAGTTTAGCAAAATTGGAAATTATCGAAATTGGTCTAGTTTGAGAGGGACGTACGATCATCCTTTTTATAAACAGGCACAATTCTTGATCGTTTCCATCTTTCAGGAAATTCACAGGACGTAATGGACAAGTTAATAATACATTTAAGAGGGCAAGCAAATATATAACGGCAATCTCTGCCTATAAAACTTGGCAACAAATCATCTCCAGCAGTATGCTTATTAGAAAACGTTGCCATTAATTTAATTAGCTCCTCTTCTGTAGTGGGATGAAAAGAGTATGGCAACGGATTGAAATTAGATTCAGTGAAAGTTCGGTCAGTAGATACAGTGTGAACAGCAGAAAACATGTCAGCAAAAGCATTTACAATATCTTGAGGATCAGCAAGAACATTGCTCTCACTATCAATCAGATTACAGAGTATTCTTGTGGTACGTTTCTTAGCTCGGAGAAAATTCCATATACTGGACGGATCAGTCTTGATGGTATTTTGTATGTTGTTAACTGTCGTTTATTTCATTTTTTAACAACCTCCTTAGTCGCTTAAGTTCATTATAAAATACAATTTTTTTTGTTTTGATCCATTTTTTGTGATAGAATTTTTTGATATTAATATGTCTCTTTATTTCCGGCGAAAACCACGGTGGGTAAGAACTATTAGATTTGGTTTTAATAGGGACATGTGTATTAATTACGGAGTAAATGTCATCATAGAAGGCATCCAAAGCCTCATTGACATCGGTATGGGAAAGCAAAAAAAAACCAATCATACTTAAAGAAGTGATCATATAATGCAGGGTAATTTGCTCGATGGAAGTAAATATGCATTTTGAACCCTCTGGATACGAGCACTGTCAACGCGATCTATTCCATTCCATTCCTGGTCACCATAATTAAAAATTGACAAGATAAATGTGTCACATAACTGAAGCCTTAGTCTTCGGTTTAAAAGATGCTTGCAGCTATATAAAACTTTAAGAGTATATTAGTAGAATTTATTGTGACACACAAGTTACGCGCTGTACCAACAATTTCAATCTGATTATTCGAAACAAAAATTTCTAGTTCTTCCCGAGCACGAGCAGCAACATTCCTACCCCCCAAAACAATTGCAGACGTTTTTGCAGCATTAATGTTAAGGCAGTGTATCATCTGCGTACATGTGAGGTTTTGCAAATTCCAATGAACTGCACAACTTTATCAATATTGATCCTTCAGAACTAACAGGCTTCTCTTCAGATCTTTTATCATTGCAGACAACTACCTGGAATCTTCCTGACAAGTAAGAATTGATTAATTGTATAGATCGCTCTGATAACTCAATAAAATGTAAAATAGATAGCAAGGTTTTATGGTGAAGGGTATCGAAAGCCTTAGAAAAATCAAATAATATTAACAAAGCAATCATTAGAATCTATACCATATATGATGTCATCAGTCACATCGAGGAGAGTTGTCGTACAACTATAACTTGGACGAAATCCAGACTGGAAAGTAGGCAAGATGTTGTATTTACCAATATGACACCATAGCTCCGATGAGACAACCCTTCGATAAAGTCGGAAGAATGCTAATAGACCCGGATTGGCAACCTTGGGAATAGGTTTAATTATGGCAATCTTCCAAGCAGCTGGAAACACTGAATTACTGAATATACAATTAAAGATATCACACAAAAAAAGAAGTGTCGCAGGGCAGCACAAGATCAACATTTTTATGCTGATACCATCTGCTCCGAACGCATCGCTTCTGATTGATCTTAAAGCATTAGCCACCTCATCAGAAGATACAGGTTCAAAGTTAAAGTCAAAGTCAAATTTAAAGCTTTTGTAACTAGGATTAAGGAAGTTTTATGGCGTAGAGCATATTACTCTATTGAAGAATTGTCGAATGATTTACAGGCCTTTGAATGTGTTTAGTATAAGAACGGATTAACTTTTTTTTCCCTGCCACTACTGTTCTGACACGGATTATTATGTATTTGTTTTTATGTAAATGTTACGTGTAATATTTTTTATCTATGACTGCTTGGATAAGTCATCATTACCGCACTCATTTGAGGTGATTTGAGTTACGTAATGAAGTTCATTACCGCACTGGTTTCATTACGTAACGCATTTTCAGCCTAATCAGAACAGACATAAACATAATTTATTGAAACGAGCAACAATACAAAAGAAAAAGTGCTATCTACTTACAGAGAAACAATACTATTTATTATAAACATTAATTGTTATGTTTTTACATTTCGAAACACTTATTCCAGATGAGTAAACATGTTGTTGAAACTGACAATTCAAAATTGTCAACAATCATTTCAAAATATTTTTATAAATGTCAAATAGACTTTTTTAAAGAAATTGATTGTTTAGTAATTTTTAGCAATCATAGATAACATGCTGTATATCAAACGTGGGCTAGAGCATAATTACAGTACTCGTGTGATTACATGACTCGGTCTACGACCTCGTCGTGCAATTCTCCACACTCGTACAGTAATTATGTTTCTAGACTTGTAATATAAATAACTAATATATTATAGTAGTATTTTATTATATTTTTCGCTGTAAATTTGTGCTTGTAAATTTTATATTGACGAATGTATGCCTTCGGATTATTAGCATATTAAACATTATTATTATTATAATAATATAGATTTTAAGTCTAACTAGTTTCGGCCCTTAGCCATCTTCAGAGACTCTACAAATAGATTAACATCCCTTATCCTATCCATTTTACACAGAAGTTTCTTAATATTTCTTTCTCTTTTATTAAAAAAGATTACATATCAAAGTCGAAACCAGATTATTAGTTACTAATTTACAAAAAAAATTGTAAAATGAAATTAAGGACGAAGTATTACAAGTTAACAGGTTATAATTTAAGAACGTTCTTTTTAACAAAAGAAATATTAACAAACTTGGGAAAAATTTAAGAATCATCATGTGGCTTAATAATCGACAATTTTTTGTTAATCAATCAAAGAAACTGGTGAAAAGTGACTAACACTAGATTAACATCAGTTATAAAACTTCTATTATATGATAATTAACTTCAGGTTTAAAATGTCAACCTCAATTTTGACATATTTGTAATCTTCATTAAAAATCCTTTAAAATGAGTACAAACACGACACATTTATCTTCAATATTAATGAAGTTATGGTCAACTTCCGGTTAAGAATGTCAACATCGATTTTGACATATTTGTAATCGTTTAATCCCACGTTTAATTCCAATATTACTCGAAATAAAAACAACTTCCGACTTGAAATGTCAATGTCATTTTGACATATTCTTAATTTTTATAAAATGTCTTAATAGGTATTTTTTGTCACAAAAACAAAAATATAACAAAAAAAAATCAAAAATTAAGGTTGGTATTAATATTTAAAAATGAAATTGTTATTTTCATTGTTGCTAACTTCGGATTTAATGTATTTTATTCTAACTTTTTTATTTTTTGAGATAAATGCGTCATCTTTGGACTCATTTTAAAGGCTTTTTAATGAAGATGTCAGATATGTCAAAATTGATGTTGACATTTCAAACCGGAAGTGATTGTATCTCCATTAATATCAAAGTTGAATATGTCGAGTTTGGACCCATTTTAAAGGATTTTTTATGAAGTTGACAAATATGTCAAAATTAATAGTTGAAAGTTCGAACTTTTTGGCTTTTTGAGATAAATGCGTCATGTTTAGATTCACTTTGAAGGTTATTTTATGAAGATTACGAATATAATATTTTATTTTATTATATTATTTATTATTTTTATTATATTATAGATGACATTGACAACTGAAAGTTTTTTTCATGACTAAACCCGAATGTTTCTAGTTCTCATTCTAGTTTTAGTTCAATAAAAATATACAACATAGTAATATTTTATGCTAACTAGCGCTGCCTACCTCTGTCACTAGAACTAACACTAGACCAAAAAGTAGAAACATTCATATTTAGTCCCACGTCTCTCAAGACGGCTAAACCCGAATGAGTCTAGTTCTAGATCTTGTGTTAGTTCTAGTGATAGTGCTAGAGTAAAACTAGAACTAACACTAGACCTAGAACTAGAAATATTCGGGTTGGGTTGGGTTACATACTTTCTAAGGGTACTGTATAACGTGATTAGCGCTTAGCTTTATCCTTTAAAACAAATGCTATTTTAGATCTTTCGGTATTCTGCATTTTTTCTAAGATAAGTTACACCTTTACCCACCAGACAGCATGAAAATCTCTAAAAACGATAAAATGTCGCTTAGTCAAGTGATGTATAACGCGGTCCATTTGTTATAATCAATAAAAGCAATAATTGTGGTGTTTTGTGCTGAGAGTCCAAACATCACGTTTATCTTTCCACATTTGAATGACTACATCTGTGTTGATTTCTACTGCAACAGTTTCTCCTTTTTGTAGCTTTTTATCCAGAATGTGTTTTGGATAAAATTTTCTGTTAGTTCTCAGTGTTCCAATTAAGTGAGTAATCCTCTCCTGTAATTGATGCGCTAACGAAATACTACTGTAACAATTATCCGTATAGATTGTACGTCTTTTATTTAACAGGTTGTCAGCCAACGTAAAAAGGCTGGTTTGGTGTTTTGTCCTTTTTTCGGCAATAAACTTGAAAATTATACTTGTATCCTTTGTCGAGACATAGTTTATATAGTTTGATGCTAAACTTATGAATTTTGTTACTAATGTATTAGCAAAAACATAGACGTCCTCTAAAAGGTACTAATTGAAAATTTTTAATTAATAAATTTGCCAAGGGTGTAATTTTTTGTAACGTATCTTCAGTAATTATGTATGTATTACTTCATTATTATGAAAATGCCATGTTTTCAGCAACTACTGGAATCGATTACGAGGAATTAGATCTTTAATTTTGTTAGCGTACAGAATATTTCTAGACCAGTATGATTCAATGGACGGAATGGCAGAGGCTCATACAAATCAAAATTCCCATGAAACATTCAATTTCTTCTTTATTTGTGTCATGCCATTCGTGAATCCTGGTTTTGGGTAATTTTTCAGCAGCTCTATACTTTGTTGCATATCTGTTTGTCTCTGTTACTTACCATTAGTTCTATGATCCCGGAGGTTAGAAATAATATGAAGAACTCATACGGACCTTTCTCAAAATACTCCCCGTGTATTTCTTCCAATACGCTAACATTTGTTTCAGTAAGATGAAATGATTTTAGATTTATTCCAGTTACACACTGGTCCGAAATTATAAGTTAATCTATTTTTTTTATTGTAAAATTTCTTGGTGTATCTAAGTGTCGTATCTAAGTGGGTTCTTAGACGTATGATGCAAATCGGACTTAAAATCGTATAACGTGATTTTCGCTTTACTTTATCCTTTAAAACAAATGGTATTTTAGGTCTTTCGATATTCTATATTTTTTTTAAATTTAAGTTACACCTTAAAATCTCTAAAAACGATAAAAAGTCGCTTAGTCAAGTGATGTATAACGCGGTCCACTTATCAATTAGAATTAATCCATATTTTTCTAAGAAACTTTCTTTCAGGTGTTCTTGAAATAATATCAAAAGGGTTGGGGCGAATTTGGTCGGAAACGTCGACTAACCGTAGATTATGCAGGCGGTTTGGTTACAGCAGGAACTGAGAGGTTTACACAGGAGCCCAGGCGATGTTTTGCCTGCTTAAAATGTATAGAAATTTCCTCCGGGTTCCTGTATGGGAGGTAGCAGCATAGTTGCGGGCGACGCCGCCGCCACCGAAGAGTCAATGCAGTGACTCGTAAACCTCACGAAAGCATTCGTCTTTGTACGAAATATATTTTGGTTACGTAGTCCCGGGGAAAAGTGCTCTTGCATAATGCAAGAAAAGGCCTCTTCTTCGACAATGTTACATTATGGTCTTGAAAGTAGATGAAAATGAAATTTATACGAATTACGATTCGATTTAACTTGTTTACTTTACATATTGAAGTAGTTTTATTATATTACTTTCAACACCAGATTAATTTTTGTTATATTGATGAGATTAAGTTCTTACTCGTCGCTCGTGGCTATGATGCTGAAAACGTACAGTTAAACCTCCGGATGGAGGCGGTAAAAAAGGGATTAATTGGATCTGGATCGTTGAAGATTTCCAAACATTGGCGTTATTTGAGGAGGTTTTTCTGGCAGATTTCCAAAACTTGATAAAAGAAAAGTGACGAGATGATAATATACTTTATCTCATCATCGGAGTCACGAAAGAATGTTCCAATTTTCGGGTGAATTACACTTCAATATCTTTGTAATTAAACTTTTCTTGTTCTTAACATATTACACCCATAAAAATAAAAAGTAAAAAATCACATCATCAGAATGAATTGAAACATAACGATGAAATAGAAAGCATTTTGAACTTAATACAAATTTAATATAAATTTATTTAGTGATGAGATAAAAGTGAATAGAGAGTAACAACTTCACCCGAACTTTAATAAACTGGGATATTTAAAACAATTCTAATCTTCGTATTAACTAAAATTTAAGAAATTTGTTATCGTTTAATCACAATTAAATCGTTGAATATTACTTTAAAGATTTGTTTACGACAGCGTTTTTCAACTTTTCAGTATTCGGGGCACAATTTTCAGTAACAATTTTTATGGCGCCCCCCTACCTCTCTTTTTTTATAAAATACTACGTATACAGGTGGTCCATTTAACGTGAGACAAGGTACCCTATATATTTTATTATAAAATCTGAATCTGTGGATAAAAGTAAAGTAATTAAAAGAGAGATTCTTAGAGTACTATTTAGGAATGCTCAACAAAAAAATCCAGAAGAGATACATCAGGTGACCTGGCTCGTCGGAAATACCTTTGAAAAGAGGTCTAAAAGGTTCCGACATTTTTCCGCCTTTGTCAATTTGATAGTAGAATAACGCATAAAAAACAAGAGTTCGTGGAACTGCTTATATCGGCATTTTCAGAATATCGCTTTCAGAGTAATGTAAAATAAAAAAAAAAAAACAAGAGCAAATCTTACAAAATCATTGATAGTTTCATAAATTGTGAGCATAAATATATTCAAAATCAATCTTATATCTAAGGCAACAAAACCACTGTTCACCAGTGATATAGACAAAGAACTGAAAGTGACTATTTGTAATAGAGAAAAAAAATAACGTTATTCAGCTATCAACCGTTATAGGGTCTTTCCGCTTACATTAATTATAAAATAACAGTATATTTATGTTTGTGAATTTATGTTGAGTTCTTCGTATAATGTTTTAAGTCTTTCTTCGTTCGTTCGAGTCTTGCACATCTGGTGTAGGGTGTCTTGCTCGGCATTTTTCTTTCAGTATTTTATGCCTCACTGAGATTGTTTTTATTTCCATTCTTGAATATAGATCTTCATTGTTTTGTGGAGTGGATTGTTCAGGTGTCTAATTTTTGACAGAATTCGTAAACATTTTCTTTCTACTTTTATAAATTTGTGTCGCCGATTTTATAGAAATACCCCTGTCTTTGTAGGTCAATGATCTAAAATGTTTTGCTCGTCTTGTTACCTCTGTTTGTATTTTTTTGTAGTGTGCTTTGAATTTCAACTTGTTGTCCAGGGTTATGCGCAAATATTTGACCAAGTTTGTAGGTTTTGTAATTGATGTACCTGTCGTGATGTGCTGGGATTGATCGGTGATTCTGGAGTGTGGGATCAGCAGTTTGAATTTGTCTAGATTGGGGGTGACTCTCCATTTGTGAAACCATGATGAAGTGATTCTATTGTTATTTGAAGATTTTTTCCATGCGATATTAGTGTTGTTTCATCTGCATATTGAAGTATGTAGCTATCCGGATCAATATAGTTGGTGTCTAGAATGGGTTGGAGGGTATATATCATAGCAGTAGACGTTGTACAGGGTAGGTGAGATTGGGGATCCTTGAGGTAGTCCTTGGAGAGGGGAGATTTCAAGTAGGGTGTAGGTATTCCTAATTTATCCAGACTGTGTCGTAGGCTTTATTTATGTCAAGAAATAAGATAGCAGTTTTTCGGTGATGTAGATTCGTTACTTGTATGTTATTTGTGAGAATAATGAGTGGATGAATTGTTGATTGTTTCTGTTTGAAGCCGAATTGATATATAGGGATTTTGTCTGTGATAAGGTGAAGAATTCTGGAGTTAAGGATACTTTCGTAAATTTTTCCAATTACAGACAGTAGGGTGATAGGGCGGTAGCTTTGTGGAAGAGACTGGTTTGTTCCAGGTTTGGGGATTGTTATAATTGTAGCTTTTTTCCATGTTGATGGGAATATAAGGTTTTGCATACAGAAATTGAAAATTTTACGGATTAAGTTATGTACTTCTAGGTTTAGTTACTTATCTCAGTAGTTTTTTGGTTATTAAATCCAATCCGGGGCATGAAATTTTGCCTTTTGATAGGTGTTTATGATTGTCGTAACCGTGGTTTGGTTTGGGGGTGAACATACTTTGAAAGTGTTGGGCAAGTATATCGCATTTCTGTTGATCTGTTCTATATTCTATATTGTTGTACGTTATTATGTTCTATATTATGTCGCTGGTCTTCTTGTATTTTGTCACTTTTTTGATTTTCTGCCCATATGTTCTGCCACGATTCGTTTCTATTTCTTTGCATGCTTCTAACCAACGATCCAGTTGGTATTTTTGGATTAATTTTTGAATTTTTTTGTTTTCTCTGTTAAGTTCATTTTTTAGTATTCTGTTGTTTGTTCGTTTATATTCTCTGTATATTCGTCTCTTGTTGTGAATTATTTCGAGTATGTAGTTGTGGAGTGTATTTATATATGGAGAGTATCTTATTTTCAGTGAGTGGCGTGCTATAGCTTGTGTAAGGGAGTTGTGAAAATCTTGTATGAAGTTCTCTTTCATTTGTGCTGTTCTGGATTTGTTTATAAAGGTTGTCATGTCTTCATTTACTTTTTGTACACGTTGGTTCTGGTTAGGTTATATTTTGACCCTTCGGTCTGGGTGGGTGGGGTTTGATTTGTACAGATTTTGAACATTATCGCCAAGTGGTCGGAGCATAGATCACCTGTAAGACTTATGTTCTTTTCAAGAAGCTGATGTGTTTGGATGTACACAAGAAAGATGTGTGTGTGTTCTTTATCGAAAGGGATGGTGACGTGGAGACATTCATTGAGAGGTCTGTTAATCGATGGCGGGTTTGCTTTACTTAGAGGTATTGTTGGCTTTAGCAATATGACGGATCCGCCTCTTGTCTTATTGGTTATGTAACCTTATTTTTGAATTGCTTACCAGTCTCTATATTTAATATGTTGTTCTGCCTTTGTTTTAGTTTCTACAAATAGCATCATGTCTATGTCATTTTTTTGTATATAGTTGTAAATTAGGTGTTTCTTATTGCTAAAGCTGTTAATATTTGCATATATGACTTTTATAAATTCTTTGGGGGCTGGGTAGTGGTTGATTTCCTCTCCGTTCGTCTCAGTTTCTGATAGTTGCTATATGTGATTTTGAATATCGCGG
This sequence comes from Onthophagus taurus, assembly GCF_036711975.1. NCBI lineage: Eukaryota > Metazoa > Arthropoda > Insecta > Coleoptera > Scarabaeidae > Onthophagus > Onthophagus taurus. Next base: position 5,493,615 of record NC_091968.1, on the reverse strand, counting down.
ATTGATTCGGCTGTGAGGACGGCATTTGAATTAGTGTCTTCCATCTCTGGAGATGTTAAGGCTGGATGCTCTGTTGTCCGTGAGAGTGAGTTGTTGCTGGTGGTGCGTCATTATCTAGGCGATCCAGCATTACTATACAGGTGTCTCACGTAACTGGTTCGTTAGAACTTTTTTAGGTTCGAGTATTCGTACAGTTTTGAAATTTTGGTAGTGTGGGTTGTTCAGTCGGAACTTTCGATCTAAAATATTTTCAAGATGGCTGCCACTTCCGGTCTACCGGTAGTAGACCATAACTTCGGTATTTTAAATGGAATGTTCTAGTTTTTATTACACCTTTTCATTGTACGCAAAAAAAATATGTTGACTTTCATAAAAGTTATTGGTACCTAGCGTTTTTCGTTTTCGAGTTATTTTGATTTTAAGGTTTTTTTGGCAAATTTCACCATGCTCTTTAAAATCCTATATTCCAGCCAACGTTCATTCAAAAAAGCTCTAAATTGGCATGATTACTCTTCAGATGCTCTCAAATAGATTGTCATATATTGTATCAGATTATCTTATACAGGATGGTCAAAAATTGAATTACCGTTTCTCCGTATTCCATGGGGAGAAAGTCGAAAATTTTAAATAGAATGCCCCATATTTTATTAACCTAGACGAAAGGAAATTTAATTCTCTACAATTTATCTATAAACATTACTATACCTATCTATTGTAGTTTCTCTCATATTCGTAAATTTATCAAAACATGCAGGAAATGCAGGAAACCGTTTGTATTTTTATTAGAAGGCCATGACATTTTGACAGTTTTTTGTTTAATTTATTTCTATTATTATTTGTACTATTAATTACGATTGATAATCTTTTAGTTTACTAGCTTTTACTTACCAAAAATAATAAACAGAAGATTAAATAAATGAAACTATTAAAACAAAAAGTTAATGACAAAAATTAGATTTGAATAAAAATATAAATTTATAATATAAATTTGTTATAAAATTGAATTTGGAAATGCAATAAAATACGATAAAATATTTATTTCGTTGTCTTCATCACTGGTGACCGGAAACATGCGATTTCTTTTGGTCTCGATATATCCAGAACTAAGAAATTCTTTATCAATTTTTTGAAATTTTTCCTTTTGATGGGCGTTAGGTTTGTTAGGCATCTGTCATTAGTGTTCGACACGTCCTGTCCAAAAGTTTATTACATTCGCCATCAATACAAAATAAATTTCAAATATCGGCGTTGAAATAATTTACCATAATGTTCAATGACTTACAAACATGGACCAAAAACTGTCAAAATTCCATAGCTTTCTAATAAAAAAACCTGCATTTCGTGCATGTTTTAATAAATTTCGCAATATGAGGCAAACTGCAATAAATAGGTATGGAAATGTTTATAGATAATTTGTAGAGAATTAAATTCTCTTTGTGATAGGCTAAAAGAATATGGGGCGTTCCATTTAAAATTTTCGACTTTCTCAGCATTGAATATAGAGAAACAGTAATTCAATTTTTGACCACTCTGTATAAGATACTCTGATACAACAAATGTCAATCTATTTGACAACATCTGAAGAGTAATCGTGCCAATGTAGATATTTTTTGAATGAACGTTGGCTGAGATAAGGAGTTTTAAAGAGCATGTTGAAATTTTCCAAAAAAAGCTTAAAACCAAAATAACTCGAACAAAAAACGCTAGGTACCAATAACTTTTATCAAAGTCAATCTATTTTTTTACATACAATTAAACGGTGTAATAAAAAGTATAGCATTCCATTTAAAATAGCGAAGTTATGGTCTACAAAAAATCGACAAAAAATTTAAGATCGAAAGTTCCTAATGAGCAACCTATGCTACCAAAATTTCAAATCTCTACGAATAGTGGAACCTGAAAAAGTTCTAACGAACCAGTTACGTGAGACACCCTGTATAAGCACGGTTGCCTGATATATTGACAAAGGCATCTATCTGGAACTGGTCCGCGAAACGAGCTCTTAGTTTTTGTAGTTCATTTCTGTTCTGATTTTCTGGTTTATTCAATTCGTATATGTATGTGTCAATTATGTAGTCATGGATTGACATCGGTTTATGAATTCTTGAAGTTTTGACTACTTGTTCATTGATTTCCTCAGTTTTTTTGTTAGCGAATTTTATATTAATTGTAGGTATTTGTAATATTAAACCTTCTTTTAAAAAACTTTGCTGTGCGAGACAGGCCCAAGGGAGTCACTAATAATTATTAAAGCTACTTTTAATTTTGTACTGATGAGTTTGTTATTAGTTTCATTTGGCATTTGACAGTACCTGCTGATACAATCATATTTATAATAATTAAATAGTACATTAATTTAAACGTGTACTTACTTAATATTTCATGTTTGGAGTTAAGAGTCAAATTTAATAGAATTAGATTTAATAGAATAATGAATTTTCGTTTTATATATTTTTAAATAAAACCAAAAAAGCATTGCAATATCATCTCGTAGATTAGCAAGAAATAGCGATGAGATAATAAATAAATTTTAATAATTTTTTCTGTTAATTTACATTGTTTTTTTGTATAAAAAGTTTTTTTCCATTTATTTTAGATCTTCCGATTTAATTTTAAATTTAATCAAATTTGGGAATTTTTATTTTAACGTCTTATAAGTTGGTAACGTCACGTAGGTGACGTCACGAACGGGTCTTCAAGCTGACTGATATAACGGATTTTTAGTTATAACGAACACTCCCCGTATTAATCCGTTATATAGAGATTTTACTGTATTTTTTTTTAAATTAAAGAAATACAATTACAATTCATCAAGTTTTGTACACAATCACGTTACGAAAACCTCTACATCCGGTGATGTATCTGTCACTTTGCAGTTGGATTTAACACAATTTTGCTTCACGTTTTATAGTACGTTGGGCAGAACCGCAACTGCAATTATTGCGTGGTGCCGCCGCCGGCTCGTTCCGTAACCCTCGTGGGGCTAGATAAATGACGCGAAATGGTCGTAGAAATAGCAAAACGCACAACAATCGATAATAGTATATGAGGGGGGTGTTCAAAATGCGATTAACAACGGTTATAATGCGGCCGTCTCTCACCCATCAGAAAGACAAAGTTAATTGAAAACAAACGCGTAAATTACCGTTTCGTTAATTAATTATTATTTTTTAACACGATTTCATTCCTTTTGATTTTATTTCAAATTGTTGTTGTGAATGAACCAAGGGTTAATTGAAAACAAGCTTGTAAATCACCCCGAATTAGCCGTTAATTAATTATTACGTTTATCTGGGAAAAGGTAGAAAATGAGGAGTTTTTCTCGTTTGGGAAACGGTGGAATGAAAAAAAAAGGGAAACTAGAGGTGATTTCAGGATTTATTTTACGGTTTCGATTTTACATTTTTCGGACGGACGAACGTAATTACCCTGTCATACTGTGTCGCCTCGTAAACACCGACTTTTTATTGGGTTTTATTTTTTTTTTTTAGTTTTTGTTTTGTTGATCAGACGGTTGAGTTTGTAATTTTTTTTAAATAATACAGTGTTATAGTTTTAGTAAATATTTTATTGGTCGTATACCAAACCGTTTTTTTTGTTTTACGTTCGAATCGTTTAATAAATAAATACACATTTTTTCTCGGTGGTTTTATTTTATTTTTATGTTACAAACAGTAGTATATTATTAAGTCCACTAACAAGAAATCAATAATATACTTTGTCCACGACTATTGAAATTGATTCCATAAATTTATTTTTTAAATAAACTTTTGAATAACGTTTAAACCTCAAATGTGACAAATTCATTGTTACTATAGTCTGTTTTTAAACTAAGTGAATCCGAAAGTCAGATTTACAATAGGAAATATCACCAGAAAATATCACTAGATATTTTAGCGGTAAATTTAAATTAATAATTATTATTATTTATTTTATTACTTATTAGTGTATTTATTTTCGCTTGTTATCGTCAACACTAAACATAGAAATTAACATTGAAGTTATGAGTATATATATTTTAAAATATAATTTTACAAATGTAAATAAAATAAAATAAAATGCAACTGTCGAATGATCAATAACCTAACCGTCAAATTCAAAATCAAAATTCAAAATTGCCTGTGTGTGAACCTTCCTCGCATTCAACCAATCACGTGCAAGGTCAATCTGGTGACAAATTTAAAATGCTCCTCCTAGTTTAAAAACAGACTATAACTGTAACCAACTTCATAACAATTTGTCAAAATTAAATGTCAATTTTATAAAACGTCGTTTTTTTACGAAAATTAATTAATTTATGCTTAAATCATACGAAAAAAGGAATTTGTTTAGATTTTTTTAATGTCAAACATTTAGAAACTCCTAAAAAATTGAATTAAATTGACGTTTTTTGAAATTTTAACGTTTCAAATAATTATTATTAGTCTGTCAAATTGGTTACCCGTAAATCGCCTGGAGAAGACAATATCTTTCCTGCTTTATTACAGCAAGAGGTCTTTGTTGTTGCCAATTTTGGTAAAAATTTTCAGAGCGAGTTTCGCCTGGAAATATGTGCCGGCAGAATGGACTAAGGTAAGGGTATCTTACATACCCAAAGCGGGCCGTTCGGTCCCTACTTCTAATGCCTTTCGACCCATCAGCCTAACGTCATTTCTGCTGAAAACCCTTGAAAAAGTTCTGAAACGGTATATCCGTACGGTGCCATTGGTATCTGGTCCACTGAGTCTAGCTTGTTTGTCTAGCCAGCTTATCAAGCGGGAAAATCAGCAGAATTGGCTCTACACAACTTAGTTGGTAGAGTATCCAGGACGCTGCAGGATAAAGAAATCTTGGTTTGTGCGTTTCTGGATATAGAGGGAACGTTCAACAACGCAATACCACAATCTCTTGAAATAGCTGCTCTTGACAGGGGAGTGAAACCAACTATAGCGGGTTGGATCCGCAATATGCTAGATAGTAGAATAGTTTCTACTTCACTCCACGGTGATACGATACGCTTGAGGCCGGGAGGTGGCTGCCCGCAGGGAAGGGTGTTATCTACCCTGCTTTGGTCCCTCCTGGTTGACGATCTGATTGCGATAGTCTCTAAAAACGATCGATGTCGCTTAATCAAGTGATGTATAACGCGGTCCAATTATGAGAAACTTTACGAATAATGACATCCTTATTGTTGGCTTTTCTATAGACATTGGAATTTAATGATTTCTTTATTATTAAGTCTATCTAGGAGTAATCCTAGACAAAACCCTGTCATTTACTTGTAATTTGATTTGTAATTTTTGTGGAAAAAATTGGGACTGCTCTATGTCAGTGTTCCGCAAAGTGTGTGCCGTGGCTATTGGTTGGTGAGCCGCGGAAAAATGTCAAGTTTTGTCCGAAATTTATAATATTGATACATATATACATAACTGATATATACGAACCCAGTCTAAGAAACAGGAAACTTTTGTCTTTTAAAACATCAGACAAAGCACAAAAAGCATCGCTAATATGGTAGTTATATCCAAGAAGCGTCATTCTCTCGCTGAAACTTTAATTTTACCTGTCTGCCAAGAAGTTGTCAAGATTATGATTAGCTAAAAAGCCGCCAAGGAAATCGAAAAAATACCTGCATAGACAGATACGATTGAAAACGGCTTAGGATATAAGGCATTAGTAAAGTTTTTGCGCTACAAGTCACTTACGAATGTGAAATAAATGAGGAGTTTTTATTTTGTCTGCCACTACTCGGTTCTATCACTGGAAAAGAAATATTCCAAGTAACAGACCTGTTAGATTTTATATTATATTGGTTAATTTATATTAGATTTGATAGATTTATATTATATTAGTTCGTTCATAATAGATTTATTTGTATCGCCTCATTTGTTTAGTCTGGATTTGAAGTGTCTCCAGTCGCAAGATTAGGGTTTTTTATCGTATTATTTATTGGGTTGAGTTAAGTGTGGGAATGCGTTGAGGTGCATATTTCGGTGTTTAGGTAAGGGTTTTTAATTATGACCTAAAATAAAGAAGGAGCCTGCGAGCTCAACTCGTATCAGTCATCCAGTCTTCGATTTAACACACACCGAAACAGTACCCCTTCAATGTACGCGGAGCAAGGCTCCCTATATAATTCTCGCCACAACTAATCGCAATTTATATGTATAGTTTAAGTGTAATTAATAATAAAGTTTATGGAAACGTAAAACCAAGATTTTGTTGTTAACCAGCGCCCACCAGATAAAAATAAATAATCAAGACCAGTACTTCAGTGAGCATAATTTGAAATGGCACAACTACATAAGCATTTGCACAGACGGAGCAGCAGCTATGATAGGAAAAAGTAAGGGATTTCTAACACAGTAAATGAATTGTTCTGTCTTACAAGAAGTTATCAAAATTGCTTTACACCTTATTAACAAACATAACCTATCTTTGATTAAATTATCCATTAGCAAGCTTTGTTTAAGTCAATTAAATAAAACAAAATTTTCCTCTTTCTTGCTATTTATTTTATTATGTTTCTAAATCGATTTCGAGGAAACAATCCTCATCTTCAGTAGAATCTTATATAAAAAAATTTTTAAAAACAATATGAAATAAATCTAAAGTTTCTATACATTTACTTACTGTCAGTTTAGTTGAAAAAATATATTAATCATCAAATTTAACACATCCTCCAAATCTAACTTCATCTTTTTTATCCAAACTTGAAAATTTCTTACTTTAATAATTGAACAAATATAATAGAATATCAAATTCAAAACCAAAAGTTAAAATACACTTAAAACAAAATCTTTATACTTTAAAGTAGTTTAAAGTATAAAGTACTTTAAAGTATAAACACAATCAAAATTATAATTTATTAAACGATCAAATACAAATTAATACTGCACCTATTTTCACTTTATTAAAAGATTTTAAATTTAAATATAAACAGTGTTATTCAGGATGAATACCAGTTTCCTTCTTGCTTGTTCCTTTTGACCTTCAGTCATTTTTCGTATCTTTTGTCAAATGTAAACGCGTGTTTTGTTTTATATTATTTTGGATTTTGTTTTAAGTGTATTTTAACTTTTGGTTTTGAATTTGATATTCTATTATATTTGTTCAATTATTAAAGTAAGAAATTTTCAAGTTTGGATAAAAAAGATGAAGTTAGATTTGGAGGATGTGTTAAATTTGATGATTAATATATTTTTTCAACTAAACTGACAGTAAGTAAATGTATAGAAACTTTAGATTTATTTCATATTGTTTTTAAAAATTTTTTTATATAAGATTCTACTGAAGATGAGGATTGTTTCCTCGAAATCGATTTAGAAACATAATAAAATAAATAGCAAGAAAGAGGAAAATTTTGTTTTATTTAATTGACATAACCTATCTTGTTATGTTTGTTGTACTAACCTTATAAAATAGCCTTATTACTCCTAACCTACTTAATAGTAATAACAACATTTACTATTAGTCATACCTTACAGTTGAATTAAAACTAGAACTAACACTAGACTTAGAACTAGAAACATTCGGGTTCAACCGCACCTTTTTCAAGACGGCTAAACCCGAATGATTCTAGCTCTAGGTCTTGTGTTAGTTCTAGTGAAAGTGCTAATGCAAAACTAGAACTAACACTGGAACTATGCTATTCTTCTCAACCCGAAGCTTGCAAAAAAAAATCACCAAAACCTAGATTCCAGAGAATTACAATTTGACAGAAATATTTTGTTTCTTGAAATCCAAATTAAACTAATCAGAAATTCTGTTCAACCCAAATCTTGCAAAAATATCCTGCAAAACCTGGTTTCCAGAAAAATGCAAATTGAAAGAAATATTTTCTTTCCTTATTTGCTGATTTAAATAATAATGCGTTGCAATTCAAATTAAGTTGAGCAGAAACACTGTTCAACCCAAAAATTGCAAAAATTCCTCAAAAACCGGTGTCTTCTACGTCTAAGTTTCCTCATGCTGCTTTGACTATTGATTCAATGAATCAGTGATTCTTTGTTTTCTGATGTTTGGGATCAGTTCTGCAAGATAAATAGAGGTTCGTCCAGTGACGTTGTTTTTATGTCAGCGCTGGCTGGTGGTCTAGCAGGATCTGGAACAATACCGAGTTCAAGTACGATACTTCTAGTATGATAAGTTTGTATTCCTCGTCGAGTTTGCACATCAAGGATGTTATTTACTTTTATAATAAGGTATGGTCTAAAGCAAGGCTTTTTCATCTTATTACTTTTGGTAATAATCTGAAAATACACTATTTCTTATATTTTTTTAACTCTTCTCGGAGTTTTAACCTCTATACTGTACAAATGAGATTACAGTATGCAATAATATCTGATCTGGTTGAGACATTCATGCTTATACGGTTGGATTTAAACATTCTAGAGAATTACAATTTGACAGAAATGTTTTGTTTCTTGATTTGCTGTTCTAAATAATGAGGAATGTGATACAAACCAAATTAATCTGATCAGAAATTCTGTTCAACTCAAATCTTGCAAAAAAACTAATGTAAAACCTGGTTTCCAGAAAAATGCAAATTGAAACAAATATTTTCCTTCCTTATTTGCTGATTTAAATAACAAGGAATGCGTTGCAATTCGAATTAAGTTGATCAGAAACACTGTTCAACCCAAAAATTGCAAAAATTCCTCAAAACCGGTGTCTTCTGCATCTAAGTTTCTTCCTGCTGCTTTGACTATTGATTCAATGAAGTTTAGTGTGATTCTTTGTTTTCTGATGTTTGGGATCGATTCTGCAAGATAAATAGAGGTTCGTCCAGTGACGTTGTTTTTATGTCAGCGCTGGCTGGTGGTCTAACAGGATCTGGAACAATACCGAGTTCAATTACGATACTTCTAGTATGATAAGTTTGTATTCCTCGTCGAGTTTAAGTTATTTACTTTTATAATAAGGTATGGTCTAAAGCAAGGCTTCATCTTATTACTTTTGGTAATGATCTGGAAATACACTATTCTCATATTTTTTTAACTCTTCTCGGAATTTTAACCTCTATGAGATTACAGTATGCAATAAAATCTGATCTGGTGGAGACATTCATGCTTATATGGTTTGATTTAGACATTCTAGAATTAAAGATGTTTTGCGACATTGTGACGTGATTGGAATGATTCTGTATAAAATATAAATCTTATAAAATGTCAGGGTGAGTTGCAACGTTTTTTATGGATAATGAGGTTATACCGAGATTTTTTAGAAATAAGGATGAGGTTGGGTTACAGCACAAATAGGTTATGTGCAAAATATTTTAGAAGTCGTTGAACTTCAGCAAAATACTTCTAGATTAATAATTCGGAGCAGAATCTTACTCGGGTACGAAATCAGGGAAATGATGCGATAGTTGCACCCTTCTTATGTATAGGAATTAAACTAGAAGCAGACCAATCCTTGGGCCATGTTGATTCAGGTTCTGCAAAAGTTAGGAGTAAAAAAATAGGGGTATTATATCGTCGTATCCTGGAGATTTTAATTTTTTAAGTATGTTATTACCTCCTCCACCTCTTCCATGTTAAGAATTCTCTCCTCTTTCCTCTGGATCTGTTAATCCTTGATTGTATAAACAACTTTGGGTTTTCCCCTATTTATCTATAAATATCGAGATTTTACTGTAATTCTAAATTTTCTCTATTGTTTCGTTTTAATTAAATTTTAATCTGATTTTATTAAAGAAATAACATTTTAACAACGGAACAAGTTATTTGAAACTATTAAAAAGTAAAAACTAACGAAGAGCTTTCTAGACGTGTTCACGAACCCGTTCTTAACGCAACAAGTCTTAATTATCGGTGGCGGAGAAGACGTCGGTGTTAACTTTTAGCTCTTGGCGGCCTTGTCCGGGAAAGTAATAATGAAAGTCGAAGTTTCAGGAGATAAGAAAACGGACTACGTGGGACGTAGATAAACGAGCCAAGTTTCCATTAGTTAGTGGCCTAGCGAAGGCCTTAAAAGTCATTACTTCGTTACCTACCACCACCAACATCGGCAACGAAGGAATCCCACAGTTTATACACCTTTCGCGATAGTTACCCGACTTCTTAATTACAACTGGACTTGGATAAATCACCAACATCCCCAAACAAAGAAGAAGATTTTTTTCGATACGAGTACCTACCGGATTTTTCCTATCACAAACCCGAACGTCAGTGGCAGATTAAATCATAAATTTTTATTTTGCGACGTTTCCGGTTTTTGAAATCGGGTTGAAACACACCCCAACGCACGATGTGGTGGTGAGTTATCGCTTCGCAAGCATTTCGGACACTTTTCAAACTGAGTGAAATATTACCTAAGGGTGAACGAATGAAAACACCCCGTATACCTACAGTTAATGGATAACAACATTATGAAATACTTTACGTTTAATTAAAACAAAAATCAAAAATAAACTCACGATTTCTTGGCAATAAAAAAGATTAAAATTCAAGATTAAACTGGATCAATCGGAAAAAGGTGGTCATTTGTATTCCAAGAAAAATCCGTTGAGAAAAACCACCCTCTTAATGGAATTACTTCTGGATATCATTATCTTTTAATCTGAAGTTTTTTAAGTTTTCCCTCGAGACTTCGGCTTTTGTCTTTTTCTTTCGGATGAAAAGTAGAGATAAAAAAAACTTTTAAATGATGGTCCTAGTCCGAGGACCTGGTTCTTTCTCGTGGCCGACGACCAAAGTTTCTATTCCGTTCCGCCCACGACAAGGTGGAATTTCATTAGCCGACCAATTTCTGTGCGGGGGTCGTTTAAAAATTGAAACTGCAATTAACGTCCTTTTCGGTGAAACAAAGCCGGGAGACCTAAATTTTCTTTTTTTTATTCTCCTTTTACAATTTATCGCTTTTTAAACTAAACGAGTAGTTAACAAGATGTATTTGATCTAATATTAAAAGGGAGGGATAAAAGAAATTTTATTATAGCAACACAGAGTGCTTCTAGTTCAAAGTTTTGTGTGAGTTGTAGTGATAGTGATAGTGCAATACTAGAACTAACACTAGACCAAGAACTAGAAACATTCGGATTGTCTTGTGTTAGTTCTAGTGATAATGCTAGTTAGTGATGGAACGGATAGTGATATATAGCATTTCTGAAGTGATACCCTATATTGCCACATAATTGTGATATTTTAATAAATATTAAATTAATAAGAAAGCTGATAAGATATGTCAACATATTTGGATCCAAGATACAAAATGAACTTTTTTGATGCTGATTTAACTAACGAAGCAACTCTAAAAAGAGGATACTTTACTTAATAATTGGTGATATTTCCACAAGGATCCTTCAAGAAATGAATTTTATAGCGAATTTTGCAAGTTATCGATGAAAATTGCAACATCGAAAATTTTATCAAAACTTCAAATATTGTTTTCTCAAAAACTAAAAACTATTTTTCAAAACGGGTTGGTTCATAGGAAAGAAGACTCTTTTATTAACAGTTTGGGACATTTTCATACTCATATTCCAAGAACTGGATTTTATACGAATTTTTAAACCTTAATCGGCGAAAATTGCAAAATTCGAAAAAATTGTCGTTCATTTCAAAAATTTGTTTCTTATGAACTGAAAGTGATTTTTGAAAACGGCTTGTTGCATTAAAAAGAGTATACTTTAATTAATAGTTGGTGATATTTGCACAAGGATCCTTCAAGAAATGAATTCTATAGCGAATTTTGCAAGTTATCGATGAAAATTGTAACATCGAAAATTTTATCAAAACTTCAAATATTGCTTTCTCAAAAACTAAAAGTTATTTTTCAAAACGGGTTGGTTCATTGGAAAGAGGACACTTTTAATAACATTTTGGGAAATTGTCATAGTCAAATTCCAAGAACTGGATTTTATACGAATTTTTAAAACTTAATCGGCGAAAATTGTAGACGATATTGTAGTTCATTTCAAAAATTTGTTTCTCATGAACTGAAAGTGATTTTTGAAAACGGCTTGTTGTATTAAAAAGAGGACACTTTAATTAATAATTGGCGATATTTCCACAAAGATCCTTCAAGAAATTAATTTTATACCGAATTTTTAAAATTATCGATGAAAATTGCAACATCGAAAATTTTATCAAAACTACAAATATTGTTTTCTCAAAAACTAAAAACTATTTTTCAAAACCGGTTTGTTCATTGGAAGTAGGACACTTTTATTAACACTTTGGGAAATTTTCATACTCATATTCCAAGAACTGGATTTTATACGAATTTTTAAAATTTAATCGGCGAAAATTGCTAATTCGACGATATTGTAGTTCATTTCAAAAATTTGTTTCTCATGAACTGAAAGTGATTTTTGAAAACAGCTTGTTGTATTAAAAAGAGGATACTTTAATTAATAATTGGCGATATTTCCACAAGGATCGTTCAAGAAATAAATTTTATAGCGAATTTTGAAAGTTATCGATGAAAATTGTAACATCGAAAATTTTATCAAAACTACAAATATTGTTTTCTCAAAAACTAAAAATTATTTTTCAAAACGGTTTGGTCCTTTTGAAGAAAAATTTTCATACTTATGTTCCAAGAACTGGATGTTATACGAATTTTTAAAACTTAATCGGCGAAAACTGCAAAATTCGAAAAAATTGTCGATTATTTCAAAAATTTATTTCTCAAGAACTAAAAGTGATTTTCCAAAACGGCTTTTTGTATTAAAAAGAGGATAAATAAATATACTTTATTCAGTGCAATAAAAACATTACATGAAAGTCAATTAAAAAGAAAATATACAAGGTGTCCCGCAACGATTGTACAAAACTGCATCAGCGTATTCTATGATCAAAAATAAACAAAAAAAGCCTAATAAACATAGGTCCGAAAATGGACCATTTTCGAGATATTCAAAGATTTAGTTTCATAAGTTGATATTGTTAACATCATGAATTTAAATTTGTTTTTATAATAATGAAGTCGTTACTATGATTACGATAAGTTGTCTAATAAAAAAAAAATAATAATACTTCACGAAATTATTATTTTACTATTTAATTTAATAAAATTATTAAGTATGTCTCCTATTAATTACTCCAAGGAAGAGATGGCGGATATGGTGTATTGTTACGGACTAGCTGATGGAAATGCGTCGTTAGCAGCTCGTCATTATACGCAAAGGTTCCCGATCAGGCGATTGCCTAATAGTCACACCTTTAGCAGACTATTTCTCAGATTAAAAGAAACGGGAAGCGTAACCCACAGCCATTCCACGGAGAGACATTACACAAGGCCTGTGGAATTAGAACAAGCAGTTTTGAGAAGAGTCGATGAAAATGCCTCAACCAGCATTGGAAGAATTTCTGTCTGTAATTCTTGTTAACATTAACAAAACAATCGTTCACCGCATTTTAAGGGAGCAGTTGCTTTATCCTTATCATTACAACACCGTTCAAGCTCTAACAAAAAGCGAAAAAAGAGAGATTTTTTGTAGGTGGGCCATACAGGAAGAGGTAGTAAACGTCGACTTTCCCATAAACATGGTATTTACGGATAAAGCAACATTTACTCAAAGCGGAATTTTTAATATTCATAATGCGCACGTTTGGAGCGATGAAAATCCCCATGCAATACTAGAAACTCATCATCAGTGGCGATTCAGTGTTAATGTATGGGCTGGAGTTATAGGTGATCAGTTATTAGGTCCATTTTTTCTTCCAAAGAGATTGACAGCCGATGCCTACATACATTTTTTACAAAATGACCTTACAGAGGCATTTGATGAATTACCTCAACAAATTCTAGAAGATTGCTACTTTATGCACGATTATGCACGCGCTACTCGAGCATACTTAAATAACAGATTTGGCAATAAGTGGATTGGCCGAGGAGGGCCACCTCGTTCACCAGATTTAAATCCGTTAGATTTTTGGTTTTGGGGACATTTAAAACAAATTGTTTATTCTGAAGACGTTCAAAATGTGCAGGATTTGAAGAATAAAATTAGTAACGCATTTGACACAGTAAAACAAATTCCTGGTATCTTTGAACGCATTAGAAGTTCATTTAGAAAACGTATCCGTTTGTGTTTAGAAGTAAATGGTGCGCATATTGAACATTTATTATGACATGAATCTTTTCCAATTTGTTAAATATTCGTTGTTTTTATGCTGGTTGAACGATTTTCTTCGACAATCTTTGTTACTTGTTTTGTTAAATTATTAATGAACTGTATTAATTAACTTAATATTATCTTATTATTTATTAAACTATATCTTAACCATCGTAACCATGGTAATCATATAATTACTGCATCTAAATCGTTAGAATTAATGATGTTTACAATAGGTCAGCTTATGAAACTAAAACTTTGAATATCTCGAAATTGGTCCATTTTCGGACCTATGTTTATTAGACTTTTCTTGTCTGTTTTCGATCAGAGAATACGCTGATGCAGTATTGTACAATCGTTGCGGGACACCCTCTATATACACAAATTACAACACTTTAAAATAATAATAAATGCTTAATAATAATTAATGCTTTATTCCAACAGGTCTCCACCCAATTACAGGAATACAAAAGGGAAAAAGAAAAATACAAATGTAGTAATATACAAAAAAACAATAGGTAGTAATGATAACAATTGTAAGACATATGAATACATCAAAATGGAAAAATAGTATTGTACAAACTATTGTATGTATTTAAAACTTAACTGTTGTTATGGCGATAACCATACCATGATGGAAAACATTGTTTCCAATTATTGCCAAAGTTTGTAGCAGTATTTAAAAATTCACTAACAACTCTGGTATTATGTGCTGGTGCTCCGTCATATTGAAAATATATTATTTAAGACATATTTAATGGCAAATTGTCGACCAAAGGCTGACCAAATGTGCTGCCTTAATACATTGAGGTATTTACCTTAGTTTAAGTTTTTATGGTAGATACTATATGCAAAAATTCTATTATCTAAAAGGGCACACCATACATTGATCCCTAATCTTCTTTGAACACTCAGAGATTTCATCCGTCCAGATGATATTTTGAACAAACAGCAGATTATTTAATTTTTCTAAATATCATCTACAAAATTCTAATCGTAGATTGACATCTCCGGCACGTAAATAATGAATTTTAAAATGAATTTTTGTTAATTATTCAATAACTATAAGAAATATACCCAACAAACTATATATATTTGTTATCAGAAGAAAATAACAAATTAATTTAGGTCATAGCCAACTATAGTTTCCATTTAAAAAAATTAAGTTACGTGTAAAATCTCGAAAATAAAAGATGGGAAAAAATTCTACCTACGCCACTGAATTCTTCGTAAAAAGTTGCCCATATAATGTTTTCTTTATAATACTGCATCTTTGATAATAAGTGAGATATTCGCGATTGTCGTTTTCGCGAAATTTTCAGTTTTTGCCGATAGGGCGAAAACAAAAGACGATAGCTGTTCGGAGTTTTCGGCATTAACATTTTCTCGAAAAACGAGATCATGACATGTAAGCTACTTTTTTTCTATCTGTTTTAGTTTCGGAGATAGCCTATGCGGACATCGAAATTGGGACACCCTGTACATTACTTTCTTCAGGATCTAGTGATACGGTTAATCCATTGTTTGTTTTATGTTTTCTTTCTTTATTTATCAGATGCCATATTGCCTTTTTCTTTGTGCTCAGCGTGAACAATGAATGTTTTGTTAGCTTCTTTCTTTGCTTCACCTATCAACCCTGTGTTCTCTTTTATATTTTCTATATACTTCGTATGACTCTTCATTTCGATTAACTATCGATACTTTAATTAATAATCGAAAGTGATAACAGCGACAGTTCTGTTAATAATGAATGTGATGATGAATTACAAGCGAAGAGAAGAAAACTAGACGAAACTGCAACAAGAGATTTTATATATCGTATTGGGATTGTTACAATGAGGTTGCTAATGATAAACCATGATATAAATAAAGTTGTATTCAATGAAAAAAGTCCTATTGAGTACTAAGTAATAGCTTTTTAATATCCGGCCGGATTTTAAAAAATGACCGGGTACGCCGGATACCGGATAGTTTCCGGATATCCGTTCCACCACTAATGGTACTACAATACTAGAACTAACACTAGACCTAGAACTAGCAATATTCGGATTTAGCCGCACATCTCTGAAGACGGCTATCTTGCGACTGTTGCCGCTAAAAAGGATGAACCGAAACCAAAGAGGTCTTTGGGTTACGGTTATGGATATTCCAGCGGATTCTCCTAGCGTTGTTGGCACTGGAATTTTTTCAGCTATCCCTGTATCATCCTTTTCACAATCGGTTTTGACACCAAACGTTTATTCCACACCTTACGTTGCTTAATCAATACCGTTGACGCAACACAACACACACGGCGCTGTTCTTGGATATTCTACTCCAACTTTCCACCAAGCTTCATCTGTTCTTGCTCACTCTACTCCAGTTTTCCACCAAGCTTCTTCTGTTGTTGCTCACTCTACTCCAGTTTTCCACCAAACTCCCGTGGTTGCTCACTCTACTCCAGTTATTCCACCAAACTCCCGTGGTTGCTCACTCTACTCCAGTTATTCATCAAGCACCGCAAACAGTGGTTGTTCCCCAAATCCAAACTGCAACTAGACAAGTTGGAGTTCCAGTTCCTCAACCCTACCATGTTACCGTTGATAGAAAAGTTCCAATTCCTTACAAAGTCAAAGTTAAGGTTCCCGTTGAGGTTCCAAAACCATAACTGTTGCACAGAAAGTCCCAGTTCCGGTTGAAGTACCTAAACCATACACTGTCACCATCACCAAAAAGGTTGCTGTACCAGTTGAGGTACCAAAACAATACAACGTTGAAGTAACCAAACACGAACATGTCCCAGTTGAAGTACCAAAACCATACTCATTGTCAGTTACCGTACACAGGAAGGTTCCTTATCAAGTGAAAACTCCAGTTTACGTTAAAGTACAACAACAAGTACCACACCCCGTCCCACAACCTTACGCAGTTCATGTACCAAAACCATACACGGTTAATGTTCCACAAACAGCTTATATCAATGAACCAGTTGTCCATCAACCAATTGTTCATCAATAATCCGTTGTTTCTCATCCAGTTGTGTCTCACCCAGTTGTTTCTCATGGATTTGACACTAACCAATTTGTTTCTAACCACTTCGATCAACAACCAATAATCTCCAAACTCTTAAACATTCGGATTTAACCGCACGTCTCTGAAGACGGCTAAACCCGAATGATTCAAGTTCTAGGTCTTGTGTTAGTCCTAATACAAAATTAGAACTAATATTAAATCGAAAACGAAAGTAGAAAGTATCGGGTCGTTTAAAAATTAAAACTGCAATTAACGTCCTTTTCGGTGAAACAAAGCCGGGAGACCGAAATTTTCTTTTTATTTTATTCCCCTTTTACAATTTATCGCTTTTTAGACTAAACGAGTAGTTAACAAGATGTATTTGATCTAATATTAAAAGGGAGGGATAAAGGAAATTCTATTATAGTAACAGCTACAAATGAGATTTAGTTTTTGCCCAAGAAAACGTTTTTGGGTTCTTATTAGAACGTAAATGACATCAGTCTTTGAAATAACATTATCGCACTACTTACACAGCATTCGCAAAATGGGGACACCCATTTCGCCAGTTTCCATCTCTAGACCGTGTGCATTCGCTGACACGTTTTCCTTAGATGATACCTCGTTTGCAAGAACTGAGATAGCTCTGCAGACATTTATCATGTTTTTATCTGTCTGAATATGGAAATATCATGTCCTAGGGAAAAAATTTGAATTCGTTAGATTAAATTATTTCAATCATTTCTCTGAACATTATAAATTCATTGAAATAAATAAAAATATTCTATTGTATGGGTTTCTTTTTAGTTTGAAATGACAATGCGACAACGACGACATCTGCGAATGTATTTACTTGCAGGATTTGCAAGTTTGCCCGCTTAGGCGGAAACAATAACGAAGCTTTCTGCTTTATACTCGTTGGCATGGTGGTGCAGTTGTATCTCGGCAAGAAGCCCTTTTAGTTTGTTGGTATTATCACTTTTCGCGGCGAATTATGTCTCTCGAACAACAAGCTATACGGGAGAACATTTCGGTACTTTGCAACTTCTTGTACTAGTTTGTTCCAATCTGGAAATAACTTAAACGTATCTTTGAATTTCTGTAAAAAGAGAATATGTTGATAGTCAACTGGGGCAAATTTGAAATCCTCGATCGATATCCAAATGCTGCAGCAGAGACAACGAGTTTACCTTGCTCTTGTTTATTTACCTCCGCCCTTCTTGAACTTTAAGAGCAAACACGCGACCTATAAAACTAGGACTAACCACATTTTCAAAAAAATTCAATACTAAACAAATAATGTACTTAGAAGAGTCTTTTCTTCTCAGAGGGCAAATAAGCACCCCTAAATAAAAATTATTAAGTGCTACGTTGTCTAGTGAAGTTTATAAAGTATAAAACTTTTCGCAATTGCATTAAAACTCACCTATGACGTATATTGCTCTTGGTGTAGAGTGTAGCCGGCGGAGCTTTCGACCGCAAAACTCAGCTTTCAGCGATGATTACGTTGGACTATTGTGTGCATAACGCGCTTTTCTATGGAAATAACGCCGCCATTATACGAAAATAACGACCTACGCGTGTATAGTTTGTATGCTCTTTTACTAAACCGGCGACTCCACCATTTGTTACAAAAATATTTTATTTTATATTTTCTTCCTTTTTAACACATCAAATTTCAATTATTTATTTTACGTGAATAAATAATAATTTAATATTTTTATGACGGACAAGTCTATAAATAAACGTTGTTGAAAATATATATTTGGAAGTTGATTAAACATGAGGTATTAATTAAAATGGGAAAAATTGTAGTTTACAATGAAACAAGTAGCGTTGTATTTAAAAAATAGTATGGCACGTTAAATCTTCACTAAATTTGCTTCAAAACGTTCTTTATTCCATGATGATATCTCAATTCCTGCTTGAGATAAGATATTTTAAAATTTATATTTTTTATCTTAACAATCAAACATGCGGCGTTGGATTGAAAAAATCATAACAAGCATGATCATGGAAAATAAGAAATTATTTATAGTGCATTAAATCTGTATTAAATTTCCTTAAACTGCTTTTTATTTCATAACCATATCTCAATTCGTTTCATAATTTGGTATAACCTAACCTCAAACATTCCTTTACATCTCTGAAAAGTTTCATTTCTTAACTTCAAACTGTTTCGGAAAAAATAGTTTTTATGATTGATCGTGATTTCAATAAGCATTAAATTAAATCAACAATTTTCAAAATTTTATATAAAAAAATCACTCTGGAAACTTATAATTTGGTACAACCTAACCTCAAACATTCCTTTACATCTCCGAAAAGATTAATGTCTTAACTTCAAACTGTTTTGGAAAAAATAGTTTTTATGATTGGTCGTGATTTCAATAAGCATTAAAATAAATCAACAATTTTCATAATTTTATATAAAAAAATCACTCTGGAAGCTTATAATTTGGTACAACCTAACCTCAAACATTCTTTTACATCTCCGAAAAGTTTCATTTCTTAACTTCAAACTGTTTTGGAAAAAATAGTTTTTATGATTGGTCGTGATTTCAATAAGCATTAAAATAAATCAACAATTTTCAATACGTTATATAAAAAAATCACTCTGGAAGCTTATAATTTGGTATAACCTAACCTCAAACATTCCTTTACATCTTTGAAAAGATTCATTTCTTAACTTCAAACTGTTTTGAAAAAAATAGTTTTTATGATTGGTCGTGATTTCAATAAACGTTAAAAAAATCGCTCTGGAAGCTTCTAATTTGGCATAACCTAACCTAAAACATTCCTTTACATCTCTGAAAAGTTTCATTTCTTAACTTCAAACTGTTTTGGAAAAAATAGTTTTTATGATTGGTCGTGATTTCAATAAACGTTAAATTAAATCAACAATTTTCAAATTTTTATATAAAAAGATCACTCTGGAAGCTTATAGTTTGGTATAACCTAACCTCAAACATTCCTTTACATCTCTGAAAAGTTTCATTTCTTAACTTCAAACTATTTTGGAAAAAATAGTTTTTATGATTCGTCGTGATTTCAATATGCGTTAAATTAAGTCAAAAATTTTCAAAATTTTATATAAAAAAATCATTTTGAAAACTTATATATAATTTGGTACAACCTAACCTCAAACATTCCTTTACATCTCCGAAAAGATTCATTTCTTAACTTCAAACTGTTTTGGAAAAAATAGGTTTTATGATTGGTCGTGATTTCAATAAGCATTAAATTAAATCAACAATTTTCAAAATTTTATATAAAAAAATCACTCTGGAAACTTATAATTTGGTACAACCTAACCTCAAACATTCCTTTACATCTCCGAAAAGATTCATTTCTTAACTTCAAACTGTTTTGGAAAAAATAGTTTTTATGATTGGTCGTGATTTCAATAAGCATTAAAATAAATCAACAATTTTCAAAATTTTATATAAAAAAATCACTCTGGAAACTTATAATTTGGTACAACCTAACCTCAAACATTCCTTTACATCTCCGAAAAGTTTCATTTCTTAACTTCAAACTGTTTCGGAAAAAATAGTTTTTATGATTGGTCGTGATTTGAATAAGCATTAAAATAAATCAACAATTTTCAATATGTTATATAAAAAAATCACTCTGGAAACTTATAATTTGGTACAACCTAACCTCAAACATTCCTTTACATCTCCGAAAAGTTTCATTTCTTAACTTCAAACTGTTTCGGAAAAAAAAGTTTTTATGATTGATCGTGATTTCAATAAGCATTAAAATAAATCAACAATTTTCAATATGTTATATAAAAAAATCACTCTGGAAACTTATAATTTGGTACAACCTAACCTCAAACATTCCTTTACATCTCCGAAAAGTTTCATTTCTTAACTTCAAACTGTTTCGGAAAAAATTGTTTTTATGATTGATCGTGATTTCAATAAGCATTAAATTAAATCAACAATTTTCAAAATTTTATATAAAAAAATCACTCTGGAAACTTATAATTTGGTACAACCTAACCTCAAACATTCCTTTACATCTCCGAAAAGATTCATTTCTTAACTTCAAACTGTTTTGGAAAAAATAGTTTTTATGATTGGTCGTGATTTCAATAAGCATTAAAATAAATCAACAATTTTCAATATGTTATATAAAAAAATCACTCTGGAAGCTTATAATTTGGCACAACCTAACCTCAAACATTCCTTTACATCTCTGAAAAGTTTTACTTCTTAACTTCAAACTGTTTCGGAAAAAAAAGTTTTTATGATTGATCGTGATTTCAATAAACATTAAATTAAATCAACAATTTTCAACATTTTATATAAAAAAATCACTCTGGAAGCTTATAATTTAGCACAACCTAACCTCAAACATTCCTTTACATCTCTGAAAAGTTTCACTTCTTAACTTCAAACTGTTTCGGAAAAATAGTTTTTATGATTGATCGTGATTTCAATAAGCATTAAATTAAATCAACAATTTTCAACATTTTATATAAAAAAATCACTCTGGAAACTTATAATTTGATACAATCTAACCTCAAACATTCCTTTACATATCTAAAACGTTTCATTTCTTAACTTCAAACTGTTTTGGAAAAAATAGTTTTTATGATTGGTCTTGATTTCAATAAGCATTAAATTAAATCAACAAGATACGTCAAGATTAATTACCCTAACATTGAAGATGGCAAGTTATTTCTATAAAACATTGAACCACTCTGTACAATATAAGTTTATCTCTTAATATGGGAAGATAAAGAACACAAAACAACCCCAGAAAAATGCGATGTATTAGCAAAACACTTTAACATCGCGTTTAGCCCAAAAGAAAATATTTTGTTTGACGTCAACAACAAGAATATTGTAAAGGATTGGTACGAAAATTTCATTAAAAAACAACTGAGTCGGAAGCAATTAATGATTTTGAAGAAGACGAATACATAGACTACATCAACAAAGGAAAACATTCATTCCCAGGAAAAGACCTTATTAGTAACAAAGCACCTACTAAGGAACCTCAATTCCAACACACACAAATTCATATGTAAGTCTATGAATTATTGTTTAAAGTCGAGATAAATTCCGAATATATAGAAAATCGGTAGCATTATTGCTATCCCCAAACCCGATTCAGACCATCATCTACCCAAAAATTACAGACTAATCACACACCTTCCGATCATAGGCAAAATCCCAGAAAGCATAAACCAACCTGCTTGTAAACTACATCCAACTGAAGCACAAATTAAAATATAAATTACAAAATAAATAAGAAAACTATTACTTTGTTCCTGGACATTAACAAAGCGTTCGATACAGTTTGGTATATGGGATTGTTATTCAAAATGGAAAAAATGGGCATCAAAAGAAACATAATAACTTTAATAGACAAATTTTTGAAAAATAGAACGAGACAAGTAAGCATCTACATTCTCATTCCCTTTCACATCCAAACAAGGCGCCCCCTTCTAAAATACCTGGGCATTATTTTGGATAATGCCCTTAAACTATCCAAGCATTACAAAACCAAAAGAGACGAAGCAATCAAAAGGGCAAAATACTTCCGAGACCAAAGATATCATTGATAAAGCAGAAAGGAAATGCATAAGAATAATAACTAAAATACGACATCCAAGAAAACCTCTACACAATATAAGCAACGAAGGCCTATTTATACGCTCAAACACAAATAAAACCAATAAGACTAAGGCACAAAGAACTAAAGAAGAAGTTCATCAATAAAAAGTACAACAGGCAGATATTAAACAATATGTGTTTAAAAAGAGACGTAAAAGATAATGACAATAAACATTGGACAATCTATGAAGCACTTACGATGGATACAGAAAAAGATATTTGAAATTATATATTATATTACTGTTACCAGGGCCTAATAAGCTAACGGTCGATAGCCAATAAAGACTTAGTTCTCTCTCTGATGTTCAAAACCTCGATTACTTTTTGCTTTAAATTGTTTTTTATTTCATGATGATACTTCGTTTCGTTCTTGAGGTATGATTGTTTAAAATTTATATTTCATATCTATAAAAATCAAACATGCAGAGTTGGATTGAAAAAATTGAAGAAATTATTTATGGGACATTAAATCTTTATTAAATTTCCTTTAATTTGCTTCTTATTTCATAACGATATCTCAATTAATTTTTGAGATACGTCAAGATTAATTATCCTAATGTTTATACGTTTAAGGTTATGCAAAGTTGCAATCAAAAAAGCAAATCATAGCTCCGAAGTTTGAAGATTTGAAGAAATGATATTCAAAGCCTTGATTACTAAGTAAATTTGCTTTAAAGTGTTTTTTATTTCATGATGATATCTCCTTTCGTTCTTAAGATACGATTGTTTAAAATTTATATTTCATATCTATAAGAGTCAAACATGCAGAGTTTGATTGAAGAAATTATAACAACCATGATTATGGAAAATAACTAATTATTTATGGTGCATTAAACCTTTATTAAATTTCGTTTAAGCTGCCTTTTGTTTCATAACGATATCTCAATTAGTTTTTGAGATACCTTAAGATTAATTACCCTAACATTTACGTTTAAGGTTATGCAAGGTTACAATCAAAAAATTATAAATCCGAAATTTTGAAAATTTGAAGAAATGATGTTCAAAACCTCGATTACTAAGTAAATTTGTTTTAAATTGTTTTTTGTTTCACTATGACATCCTAATTCGTTCTTGAGATACGATTTTTTTAAATTTATGTTACATACAGGTGTACCGAAATTTAACGTGGTTTTTTCAAAAAAGCAGGAAATAATATTTTTTTATGAAAAGAAAGATGGCAAGTGTTGTACTATTTTGGAAATTTAACTAAACAGGCCATCTTTTAAAATTACTTGCCAAGGGTGCTGTACTACTTTTTTTTTAGAAATCGTGTGTCAAACATAATAGACATAAATTCTTTTAACCTTAACTCGATCAAATTTTTTTTTTTTTTTTCGGAAAACTAACGACTTTTGTTGTTTGATTTGTGACTTCTATAGTAGCATGGTTAATAAGGATTCCATTATTAAAAAAATCACTATTCACCAAGTCACTATTCGCGAACATTTCTGATCTATTACGACTTAACTAACGACATGGAATTTTTTTCTTATTTTTACCAGAACAGATATGGGTGGCCTCTCGCCCGGTACTCGTTTGACGTTAAGTTTCGAAACAGCCTGTATATCAATCACAGAATAACCAGAAGTGACAGTGGCAGTATCCCGCCAAATCTGACGCCATATTATAGTGAGTTACCATGGTATATTGCTATTGGTGGTAACGATTTGGCGTGGGATACCGCTAGTGTCACTTCTGGTTCACGTCTCTTAAGCCGGCTAAACCTAAATGATTCTAGTTCTACTATATAATTTAATATACGTACTTTTCTAATACGTATATTTAACCTTTCGACTACTTTAATAAAAATATACAACAATCTAGCTCTTAATAACAATGAAAACTAGAATTAACACTAGACCTAGAATCATTTGGGTTTAGCCACACGTCTTTAAAGACGGCTAAACCTGAATGATTCTAGTTCTAGGTATAGTGTTAGTTCTAGTTTTACACTTGCACTGTCACTAGAACTAACATTAGACTTAGAACTAGAAACATTTGGGTTTAGCCGTACATCTCTTAAGACGGCTAAACCCGAATGATTCTAGTTCTAGGTCTAGCACTGCATAACAATTAAAACTAGTTTAGCCGTGCGCCATCAGACGCACCGCTAAACCCGAAACTTTCTAGTTCTAGGTCTAGTGTTAGTTCTAGTTTTACACTAGCACTGTTACTATGTAGAACTAACAATACAGGGTGTCTCAGCGAGACCGGTCATTAGACGTTTCTGGGGTTCTAGCCAAACAAAAAATTTGAGAATGCAGACTTAAGTATTATCAATTACGTTCTCTTCATCTAAAATATTTTCAGATTTCTAGCACTTCCGGTTGTACCGGAAGTCGCCACCTACTTTATTTTTTTAAATGGAACACCCTGTATATTTTTACATATTTGAATTTGTCTGTTTTGAAGGTTTATAAATAACTTTACTTTTTGCAATTTGAACCAGCAATTCTTGAGTTATTCGAATTTTTCTAGAAAAATTTGCTCCAGCGGACATTTGTTCAAAAAATCATAGAACACTCAATTTTTGAGATATCAATTTAGGATTCAGAACATGCTTAAACAACATAATGGAGTATGTTTTGGTGCCCAGAATGGCTGTCTAGATCGTTTGGTCACTTTACTATGATACGTTAACTTTTCGAAATTTGGAAGCACCATAACTTCATTTTTTTAAATGGCACCCCCCATATTTTATTACTTAGTCGTCTTCGGCGTCTCATTTTACATCTTTTATATTCCATATGTCCTATGCCTAACATTAATAGTTTGAGAAATAATTAGGGTTTTTTGAAAAATGCTCACATATCATATGGATATTAACCTAGTGTGCCATGGAAAACAAATGATTAATGACTTAACTGATAAACGTCAAAGTCTAATTTAGGTTGTTTGATGCTTGTGAGTCTAAAACCAGTTAAAATGGATATTAATAACGTAAATAATGAAGAAATCCATAATTTATTTTTTGTGCACGAAAAGTGCGACCAAGTTCTTAGTAGAACTTGCAGAATGTTTAATGAAAATTATCCACATTTATCTCCGATGACAAAAGGTAAATTTAGAGGAATAGAAGCAAATTTTTTGCATTTTGGACGAATTAATCACGTGTTAAACTGACCAAAAAATGTAGTAGATAATGCAACGGAAGAGGTGAATACCTAGGCTTATTTCGAGCCCAGCCCCAACACCTCAAGTCGAGCTGCCAAAGAAGATCTAGGAATCATACTACGAACTTTGTCGCGCTTTTCATGCAAAAAAATTAAATTAAGAATTTCTTGATTTGTGTAAATATTACTTTCGTTATTGTTATCGATTTTAACTCGTTTCAGTACTAATATTAAGGGAGAATTATTAGCTCACATGCATCAAGTGACGTAAACAAGTGAGTCTTTGACAAGAACTCATTGAGAAGGCTTGTTTTTCATGGCACACTAGGCTAAATATCCATATGATATGTGTGCATTGTTCAAAAAACTCTAATTATCTCCCAAACTATTAATATTAGGTATGGGACATATGGGATATAAAAGATGTAGAATGAGACACCGAAGACGACTAAGAAATAAAATATGGGGGGTGCCATTTAAAAAAATGAAGTTATGGTATTTCCAAATTTTGAAAAGTTAACGTGCCATAGTAAAGTGATCAAACGTTCTAGACCGCAGTTCTCGGCACCAAAACATACTCCATCATGTTGCTTAAGCATGTTCTCAATCCTAAATTGATATCCCAAAAATTGAGTGTTTTCTGATTTTTTGAACAAATGTCTGCTGGAGCAGATTTTTCTAGAAAAATTCGAATAACTCGAGAACGACCGAATCAAACTGCAAAAAGTAAAGTTATTTATAAACCTTGAAAACAGACAAATCCAAATATGTAAAAATATACAAGGTGTTCCATTTAAAAAAATAAAGTTGGTGGCGGCTTCCGGTATAACCGGAAGTGCAAGAAATCTGAAAATATTTTAGACGAAGAGATCGTAATTGACAATACTTAAGTCTGAATTCTCAAATTTTTATTTTCGCCAGAACCCCAGAAACGTCTAAGGACCGGTCTCGCTGAGACACCCTGTATACCTAGAACTAGAATCATTTGGGTTTAGTCGCATGTCTCTAAAGACGGCTAAACCCGAATGATTCTAGTTCTAAGTATAGTATTAGTTCTAGTTTTCAGTGTTGTTAAATACCCGGGTATTTATTTTCAAGGGAAAATTCCCTGGATATATACCCGGAGGTATTTACCCAAGATGGGTATTTAGAGGTATTTATAAAATTTGATTTAAATTGAGTTGATGGCAGTTTTGCAAGTACTTCAAGAATGCAGAGTCCATTATCGATACACCAAACTTATTTATTACATTTAAAGGATTCCTACAATGACGGTAAAATTGCATGAAAGTACTGACCGAATACTCATTGGGCGTGGGGTAAGACAAGACAATATTATGTTGAACCCAAATTGTTCATCACAGTCCTGGAGAGTGCATTTAAACAACTGGATTGGACCCAAAAAGGTATAAACATTGATGGCAATACCTAAGTAATTTGCGCTACGCGGACGATATAGTCCTTATTTCGGATAGTCTTGGAGAGATGAAACTGATGCTGAACGTATACAGGAGGCGTGTGCAAGAGTCGGGCTAAATATCAACACAATTTAGGACAAATCTTGTTCCAAGCTCTAACATCAATATTGGTGATAATGAATACTTCTATCTTGAATACTTTCGATGGTATGTCATTAATCCCTGATGCCTTTCCATGTTTTGACGCAGTGATTGCGTTTTAAACCTCACTAATTGATATAGGTTCCATGACACTATCCTTTCTTTGGTGTGACAGACTGCTGTCTATTTCCAAATCAGTTTCTATGCTTAACAGGTTTTGGAAATAATTTTTCTAAATTTCATTCATTTCACTATCACATATTATTTTTCCTGTTCCATCTCAGCATAGAGCTACGTGCGATTTGTGCCTTTGTCTTAACTGTCTAACAGATTTATACACATTCCTGGTGTTATTAGCTTTAAGTGTACATATATTTCGGAAAAGTTTATATTTTCACTACCGACCATTCTCCTTTACGTAATACTCTTCGAAAATATTTAACGATTTCTGTAATGCTTGAAAAACAACTTTGAATGTCCTAAATTGAGTATCAGTCTATTAGTAATGACTAAATTCAGTTTTTTGCTTCTTTAATTCTTGTTGTTTGATTCTTTTCTAGTCATATTGCACTTCCATCAAATCCAAGATTCCAAGATCCATGAGATTGTTGATTTCCAATTGAAAATTAAGTAGTTCGTTTAAGATCTTATCATTCTTCTTCTTTTATTCAGGTTGTAACCTGTTTTTTACGCATCATTCATGGTGTTTCATTAGAGCTGGAAATCCAACTTCCTGGTCTCCCGGGATCTCTTAGCTAATCTTTGGTCTCTTGCTGTTTTAATCAGCCAGGTTTCTTCCATTCTTTGGAAGTATTCATTAAATTTTTTTATTTTTCCCCTAGCAAATCTCATGAGATCTCCGAGTCCACAAAATTCTTTTACAATTTTGTTCCTTACTCTATCTCTTCTTGTCTTTTCCACTATTGTTCTTAAAGTACTCATCTCTGTTGGTTCGCATCGCAGCCATATATCTTGGCCATGAGGTTCGTGTATCGAAGGATAATAATCAAACAAGCGAACTAAACAGAAGGATGGGCTGCCTACAGGAAACTTAGAGACATCTTCATGGGCGATATTCCTGTATATTTGAAAAGAAAGGTTTTCAATCAATGCGTGCTTCCTTTAGTTATGACATACGATTCCGCAATTTTAACATTAACGGTGGCCATTACCAGGAGGCTCAAAGTGACGCAAAGGAAGATAGAGAGGTCGATGCTGGGTGTAACCCTAAGGGACCACATACGAAATGAAGACCTACGAAGAACTGGCGTAAATGATGCGGTCAACATTGTGGCAAAGCTCAAGTGGAACTGGGCGGATCATCGTCGCAAGAATGAAGAATGAGCAGTGGTTACCTGATAATAATACGTCTTCGATCGTTGACAATTTCTCGTCTTCAACGCTCATTTCATCATGTTCCTCTACATTTTTGTCCGAATCTGTTATATGTTTACTTGTATCACTTTTATATGTACTGTTTGGGTATTTACCCTGAGCCGGGGTAAGTACCCAGATAAATACCCATTTTATAAATACCTACCCGCCAGGTATTTACCCAGCGCCCATCACTGCTGGTTTTACACTAGTACTATCACTAAAAGTAAAACTATACCTATAACTAGAATCGCACGTCTTTAAAGACGGATACGTTCATAACAACAGTGTTCATAGGGAGTTGGATAAACCTTATACAGTATGTTTACTCAACGGACCTTGATTCTGAGCATTTTGGTAACTCGTGATAAGATGGCGGATTTTAAATCGAGGTCACAAAACGAGATGCCGCCAACATCAAACGAATCGACGTCAGTGTCATTTCTGGTTATTCTGTAATATCAATCAAGCATGCAGAGTTGGTCTGAAGAGCCACGACTAAACCCGAAACTTTCTAGTTCTAGGTTTAGTGTTAGTTCTAGTTTTACTTGCCATTCAGTTTCAGGTTATTGTGTATTTTTATTGAACTATCACTAGGTCATGGCTAAACCAGATTGTACTACTTTTAGTTCTTATTTAGCGCTAGATAAATATAAATCCAGGTAGACTGAATGCAACGGATTTTTGGCTATAACGGACACTGAGTTCCCCGTATTAGTTCGTTATATCGAGGTTTTACTGTAGCAAGTAGAAAAGTAGAAATCAACTCTCCTTTGATCAGTTCAAGCATGAATTGCAAAAATGTTGAAACGTGATAGCAAAGAAAATAATAAAAATAAAAGTAGGTACGTCTAAAATGACAATGATGACGAGACCTACTGCGTATAGGGAGGAAGTCGGAAAAGTCTCACGTCCAAATGCCGCCAATCCATAAATTGTACAAAGGCTTACCACCCGGGGTGGGGTGGGGTTCCCATACAGGAACGGGTAGCGCACGGACTGCAAAATTGCGACATTCGAGGCGAAATTCAAATAACGAAAAGCGGATGTACTGTCATACCGAGAACGGACGCCCTTCTATAGCTGTACGTTCCCACGTGATTCTGAATAACGAAGTGCGGACACTGTTTGCATTTTCCACCGTTTGTTCGACGATACGAGCCCGGTAAGCGAAGTCTCGTTGACACTTTTGAAACGAACGGCTTTGAATGATTCGTGCTGTATCCCCAAACCCCGTTTCAAACAACCCCCTCGCAATCCGAATCGTGTCATTAGCTTGGTATTGTACCTGCGATCGAGATTCATTTGCATTTATTATATTCGAAAAAATTCAAGTTTGTTATGGTTTTTCTATCCGCGTTGAAACTATAAAACTAAATAAAATCGAAATTGATTTTCCGGTTTATTAACTTTTTCTTAAACAACTTGAGCTAGAAAAATATCTACTTATTCCGAGTAAATTGAACGTTCAATTTCGATTCAGCCCCCGCGATCCAGTATGAAAGTGATAAAAAAGAAATAAAAACGAATCAATTACGTCTATCAATCTGCCGCCGCGCTTTCCTTAACATCAGCAGTACCAATAAATTCCGTCGTTAGTCGCCGCCATAGCGGCAGTGAAAGGCGCGACCGTTCTCCTCCATCGAAGAGGAGAAGAAGATCCCTTGGGACCTCCCGGATTCAATGGAGCCGACGTAAATCGGCTGCCGAGCAATCTCTGCGGAGACATGAAGTGCTATTAAAGGAACTACCACCACTCACCCACCCATTTTTC
Organism: Onthophagus taurus; assembly: GCF_036711975.1. Classification (NCBI taxonomy): domain Eukaryota; kingdom Metazoa; phylum Arthropoda; class Insecta; order Coleoptera; family Scarabaeidae; genus Onthophagus; species Onthophagus taurus. The sequence continues at coordinate 5,463,127 of NC_091968.1, read as the reverse complement.
CAAACCCCCAAACCCTTAACGGTTTTGGTTAATGGATTTTTATCTGGAGAACATCTCGATTTAGAATGGATTCAAAAATCCATCTTCATTCTGCGTTTAGACCCAAAATGAAAATTTTTTAAATTAACGGATTTATATCATTTTGTTGAATTACTTTCGCTGAACTATTTGAAATGAATTATTGATGTAATATGACAAGCTCTGGTGGGATTTAGAACGTGCGAACAATTCGTGGGGGGCGCACCCCGAAAACTTCTCTCCAGGTTTCCCCACGTTCGTAGTGACGCGTAGATCGCGAGTGAGTTTTGGGGGGCGAACTCTTGTGTGATTTAGTGTTCAAAGTCCCTCCTCGAGCATATTTCCTTGTGCTCGGTTTAATTTATAGCCGGGTTCACTTGTTGTTTGAGATGTATTAACTGTCAGTAATACCAATAAAACTAAAGAGATAAACTTATATTGTACAGAGTGGTTCAATGTTCTATAGAAGTAACTTGCCATCTGCAATATACCTTTTCTTAAATAACGAAAATGTTTTGAAGATTAGAAAAGCAATAACGATAAAAGACAAATTTTATGTACCATAAATTATTTCTTATTTTCCATAACCATCGTTTGTTATAATTTTTTCAATCCAACTCTGCATGTTTAATTCTTATAGATATGAAATATAAATTTTAAACAATCGTATCGTAAGAACGAAAGGAGATATACAGGGTGTCTCACGTAACTGGTTCGTTAGAACTTTTTAAGGTTCCACTATTCGTAGTGGTTTGAAATTTTGGTAGCATGGGTTGTTCATTCTAAACTTTCGATCTAAAATATTTTTAAGATGGCCACCCCTTCCGGTCTATCGGAAGTAGACCACAACTTCGTTATTTTAAATGGAATGCTATAGTTTTTATTACACCTTTCAATTATACGTAAAAAAATATGTTGACTTTGATAAAAGTTGTTGGTACCTAGCGTTTTTTGTTTTCGAGTTATTTTGATTTTAAGTGTTTTTTGACAAATTTCACCATGGTCTTTAAAAGCCCATATCTCAGCTAACGATCATTCAAAAAAGCTCTGCATTGGCACGACTACTCTACAGATGCTGCCAAATAGATTGTCATTTGTTGTATCAGAGAATCTTATACAGGGTGGTCAAAAATTGAATTATCGTTTCTCAATATTCAATTGCGAGAAAGTCGAAAATTTTAAATGGAACACCCTATATTTCTTTACCCTATCAGAAAGGGAATTTAATTCTCTACAAATTATCTATAAATATTCCTATACCTATTTATTGTAGTTTCCCTGATATTGGAAAATTAATCAAAATCAGACATAAAATCCCAAAGCCCGTTTGTGTTTTTGTTAGTAGGCCAAGACATTTTGACAGTTCATCGTTTAATTTATTTAAATTATTATTGGTATTATTTCTACAATTAACTATGGTTGAATAACCTTTAGCTTACTCGCTTTTATTTACCAAAAATAACCAACAGCAAAAAGAATAAATGAAACAATGAAAAACAACAATTTAATAACAGAAATTAGAATGAATAACATATAAAAAAACAAAAACTTAAAATTATAAAAAAATTAAAACTGTTCGATATGCTGACCATTCACCATTAAACATTTTTTAACTCTTCTTTCGACTTCTACGGTTGTGGCCCGTAGAAGTTGGTCGCCATCAATAGTACGTAGTGCACGCATCACTCTATCACGCAATTCTTGTCGTGTGTTGATCGGTGAATTGTACACTTGATTTTTTAAGTGACCCCACAAATAAAAATCCAATGGTGTTAAATCGAGATCGTGGAGGCCATTGCCATGAATATAAAACAAATTTAAAATATCGGCGTTGGAATAATTTACCATGATATACAATGACTTTCACTCGTGATCAAAAGTAAGTAACAACAACAATAACACAAATATGGACCAAAAACTGTCAACATTCCATTGCCTTCTAATAAAAAAATCAAACGTTTTCCCGCATTCCGTGCATGCTTTGATTAATGTCCCAATAATAAATAGGTATAGGAATGTTTATAGATAATTTGTAGAGAATTAAATTCCCTTTCTGATAGGGTAAAAAAATACGGGGTATGCCATTTAAAATTTTCAACTTTTTAGCCATTGAATATGGAGAAACGGTAATTCAATTTTTGACCAGCCTGTATAAGATACTCTGATACAAGAAATGACAATCTATTTGGCAACATCTGAAGAGTAATCGTGCCAATTTAGAGGTTTTTTTGATGAACGTTAACTGAGATATAGGCTTTTAAAGAGCATGGTGAAATTTGTCAAAAAAAGCTTAAAATCAAAATAACTCGAAAACAAAAAATGGTAGGTACCAACAACTTTTATCAAAGTCAACATATTTTTTTATGTATAATTGAAAGGTGTAATAAAAACTATAGCATTCCATTTAAAATAACGAAGTTGTGGTCTACTTCCGGTAGACCGGAAGTGGTGGCCATCTTGAAAATATTTTAGATTGAAAGTTTAGAATGAACAACCCATGCTAAATTGCAAAATTTCAAACCTCTATGAATAGTGGAACCTAAAAATGTTCTAACGAACCAGTTACGTGAGACACCTGTATATGCGTTTTAAAAAACAATCGTTGACCCTTGGAGTTGTGTATAGACCTCAAGTAAGTATTTCAAATTTTTTAAGGAATTTTGAGGATTCGCTCTCTGTAATGCTGCCTCGCTCGGAGGAGTTAGTGTGTTTGGGTGACTTTAATATTGATGCTCATGACATATCCGGGGTGTACGGGTATAGTTATTTGCCTATTCTTGAAAATTTCAATCTCTGTCAGATTATTGACAATGCCACTCGTATTACTTCTACTTCAGCCACTTTAATTGATCATATTATACCTAATCAGGATGCAACTATCCAACAAAAGGGCGTTGTCCCGGTGCATAGCATAGCTGATCACTCTCTAAAGGGGACTTTAAACAATTTGATAAAAACAGTTTTAATCGTGATCTTGCGGAAATACCTAGGCAGGAAATCCTGTGTTATAATAATGTAAATGATAAAATGATCTTTTTTAATACAAATGTTCTTACGCTTTTCGACATACATGCTCCTATTAAGGTCTCCTTGATGAGAAAAAATTACCGTCCCTGGGTTACTGACAATTTGAAGCTGCTTATGACGCTTCGTGATAATGCGTTTGCTAAATTTAAAGAAACAAAAAGTACTGTTGATTTTACTTCTTATAAAGAACTTCGGAACTTTACTAATTTATCTATTCGGAGGGAAAAAAAAGCGTATTTTGAGCATATAATAATAATAATAGTACTTTATTGACCGCAACAACCAACATAAAAAAGTTAAACAATAATATAAAGAAAAAAAAATAAATAAATGAAAAATTCATTCTATATGTGAAACTAATTACAATCTGCGGAGTCCAGATTGGCATCCATCGCGATGGAAGCCATCTGTTCAACTCAACCTAGAGTTGAGAACGACTAATAATTACATCTTCAATTGTTTTCCGCAATTAAATTAATCAATTCAAATGATTCAAATGTCAGAGCACTGAGGCAGCATAAGGATTATGTTGACCTATCTGAAGCCGAAACAAGGTGTTACGCAAGTTAACTTTAAAAACGGATAGACTTTTATTTTTAAATTCAGGAGGACAGGAATTATACTCCTTGGCCACATTATATGAAAAAGAGCGCCTAAAAAGAGCTTTCCTGTGAGCAGGAACGGCGATAGTATTTTTGTGTCTAAGATTCAAGTTATGAACATCGGTCCTATAGGTGATTTTATTATATAAGTAAGGTGGAGTCCCCGTAGTAATTAACTTGTGCACAAGACACAAGAACTGATGTTTGAATTTGTTTCTGATATTTAACCATTTTGCAGTAACCAATGTGTGACTAATATTTTCACGCTTACGAACGCCATACATAAAACGAAGACAGCTATTTTGAACCCTTTGAATACGATGAAGTTCATACCCAGTTAAACATGGACCATACATGGCAGCACAATGCACAAAATTTGACAGAACAAGTGTTTCGCACAAACGTTTCTTTGTAATTATATTTAAAATGTATCGGTGTTGATAGAGGCATCTAAGAACACCATATGCCTTTTTCACGCAAGCAGTGACATGACTGCTGAATCGCAGATTGCTGTCAACAAGCACACCCAGATTTTTTGACTCAGGGTACACTACCAGCCTCTCTCCACCCAAAAATATACCGACACTATCAGAGTCCAAGTTACCAAAGATGACTACCTTAGATTTAGTGGCATTGAGAGTTAGTGCCATCTTGTGCGAGCAATCTAAAATAGCGTTCAGATCTGCATTTATTTTTGAGCAAGCAGAAGCGAGGTGTTCCTTTGGAAAGGTTATGTAAATTTGGGTATCATCTGCGTACATGTGTATCGACGAATATTGAATGCACTTAGGCAACTGGGATGTATACAAGGAAAACAATAGAGGAGCCAGAATAGACCCCTGTGGCACTCCCACTCTCACAGGCAGTGATGATGAAGATACATTGTTCAATTTTACTATCTGAGCACGATTGGATAGGAAACTTTCCAAAAGCAAAACCGCTGAGTCAGACAGACCAACATAGCGCAGAAGAGCTAAAAGCATTGAATGGTTAACCTTATCAAAGGCCTTACTGTAGTCCAGCAGTACAAGTATCCCACATAGACCGCCATCACGAGCTCTAATAATATCGTCTGTTACCTTTAATAGAGCCGTTGTACAGCTATGGTTAGGTCGAAAACCAGACTGACAGGTGGGTAAGATGATATGATCACTAATATATTTACGCAATTGGACCTCCATGCACCTTTCAAGGACTTTTGAGATAACTGGCAGGATACTAATTGGACGCAGGTCCGCCAAACCTGCTGGATTTGGTTTTTTAGGCAACGGCATTACCAAAGCAATCTTCCAGGCTTCCGGGAAAATAGACTGTTCAAGAGGTATTTATAATATGTACAATGTAGTACAATGTACGGAAAATCTCTCATGGGAATTTGGGTAAAGCGTATTTGTACCATAAAAAGTGAGCAAATCATCATCCACATCAGCATAACCAACAGAATTCACAAAATAATCATTAATATTTCCAACATCATCTAAATGTGCGGGAACAGTGGGTTTGGACCTGTTGACAATCTGCAACTTGGATAACAGCCGCCAACTACTCTTTACATCACTAGTCACAAATGTACTATTTAAGAAAGATTTCTTTTCTCGTCGTATTGCAGAAGTCGTTAAATTGCGTAAGGACTTGTAGTAGTCGAAGTGCGCTATTAATTTAGTTCTTTTATATCGAGATAAGGCTCTATCCCTCAGCGACATCATTAGTTTTATTGTGTCCGTTAACCATGGTGCAAATGGCCTATGTAATCTGAGTGACCGAACCGGTGCATGAAAATCTCGAAGTGCCAAAAGATGACTGTTTAAAAAATGCTGAGCACTAGGGGATGTCGGGAACTTTGGACCGGTTTTAGGGCGATGGGCATTGTTAATAGTAAACAGCGTTCTATTCTTTTTAGCGAGTGTTGATGCTATTAACGACTACTTCCAAACTTCTCAAATAGTTGCTACGGGTGATATGGACACTATTAATTATTATAACTTAAACACAGTACCTGGTGTTACTGAGAAGTTGACATTAACGCTTGCAACTAAAGAAGAGATTTATGGCGTACTACTCAATCTCAAATCAAATGCTATTGGTACTGATGGTATTGGTATAAAGATGTTGTTGCGGTGTTGCCTGTTGATTTTGCCTTATATTTGTCATATAATTAACTATTGCATTCAGGGCTCTGTGTTTCCTGACTGTTGGAAAACTGCTCTGATTACGCCAATTCCAAAATCTAGCAATCCCAGCCAATTAAAAGATTTGAGACCGATTAGTATTTTGCCGGTTATATCTAAAATTCTGGAAAAAATTATTGCTGACAGGTTGCAAGTGCACTTAGATAAGTTCAATATTCTACCTATGCGGCAATCTGGCTTTCGTAAAGGATACAGCTGTGCTGCTGCCCTATTGGATGTGACCGATGACATTGTTCGTGAGATTGATCAGAAAAATGTCACTATTTTAATTTTACTGGATTATTCAAAGGCTTTTGATACCGTTCATCATAAAACTCTTTTATCTATGCTTCATTACATTGGACTTTCTGATGATTCAATTTTGTCTTTCTGTAACTATTTAACTGGTCGTAAGCAAATGGTAGCTCTAAATGGCAACTTCTCTACTGAATGTGCTGTATCGTCTGGAGTTCCTCAGGGATCAGTTCTTGGTCCAATTCTCTATTTAATTTACACTTACAATTTATATAATGTACTGAGAAGTTGTAAGGCTCACATGTATGCTGACGATACGCAACTTTATTCTTTTAACATCAATGACCTTGCTGATGCACAAAATTGTATAAATTCTGATTTGACAAGATTGGTTGAGGAATCTTCAAAACTTTGCCTTCAATTAAACCCGGATAAATCGTCGGTTATGGTCTTTGGGGAGGTCAAGGCATCTGTGGATCTAAAATTGAATGGCGTTTAGCTAAATATTACTGATGAGTCGCGAAACCTGGGAATCACTATTGATTCTACTCTTAGATTTCGTAAACATGTCGCTTCTCTTCTCCAGCGTGCTTATGCCACGTTGAAGCTACTATATGGTAATAGACAGCTGCTTAATCAGCGTCTGAGAGCGCAGCTTTGTGATGCACTGGTGTTAAGCATTTTTAATTATGGGGATGTTCTATATGGCTCCTGTTTAGATGTTGCCGAGTCGTTGCGTGTTCAACGTGTGCAAAAATCGAAAGCGAGAAAAAATATCCCATACCTTAAACTGGGTTGGGTGGTTAAATACGTCTCGGCGTCGTAAATTGCACTCTGCTTGTTTTTATCGAAGAATTATTTTCAATCAAAAGCCTTACTACCTACTTGTTAAATAAATTGAGATACCGCTCTGACGTGCATAACATCAACATCCGTCGTCGTTCTTCCTTGTCTATACCCCAACATAGATTGCAAATTTTTGAACGATGTTTTTCATATAGTATACCTAATTTTATCAATAGCATTCCTACTGATATTAACAATAAATCTAAGAGTAGTTTTAAATTTTTTTACAAAGCATATCTTCTTCGGCAGCAGGGTGATTTAAGATAAACAAGCTTTTGCTTGACGGGATATATATATAGTATGTATAAAACTATCCCTTCTTTCTTATCCTTCCTCTTCTATTTATTTTTCTTTTTCTTCTTTTTCTATTTCTTTTTTTTTTTTTCTTCTCTATTTCTTTTTCGGTTCCTTCCTTTATTCTTCTTTTACTTTTACTTCTTTCTTACCTTATTGTGTTACTGCATGATCGGATTCTGTTTATATATATTTTCTATATTATAATAATAATAATAATAATAATAATGCCTTTATTAATAAGTCGCAAAAAAAAGGAAAGAAAATAATAATACACTCTTAGAAAATAGACTTATTTTCTGGACGAAGTTCACTTTGGTTATTAACCAACTGCTCTTCCACTTAATCCAGAATATATAGAAAATATATATATAAAGCAAAAATGAGAATGTTTTTAACAATACTAATAAACAAAATGAAAAAAAAAAACAAAATAACAAAATACGACGACATGCCAGTATAAAGCGATACATTAGTAACTCAGAATATAATAAAAAAAAAATCATGATGACTCAAGCAGGAGGGAGGATTTTAATTTACTCTTGAACGAAATACAGTTCAATCCTATAAGGTTCATAGGTAGATCATTGTACGTTTTAGCTATCTGGTAGGAAAAGGATCGGTGCGAGGCGCGGCGTGGTACCGTCAATACATCTTTCCTCCTTATATTAATGTTATGGACATCGCTTCTGAAAGATAGGCGTTGCAGCAAGTAAGGAGGCCGCTGACTTTTAATAATTTTATAATAAACGCAAGTTGCATGCAGTTTACGTCTGTTTTTCATGTTCAACCACCCAGTCTCTGCCAACTTATGACTAATATGGTCATATTTACGAATTCCGTAAATAAACCTCAGACAACCGTTCTGAAGGTTCTGGATACGACGCCCACTCGCCTCCGTTAAATTTGGACCATAAACAACGTCGCAGTGATTTAATTTGCTTAGAACCAAGCTATCACACAGCATAATTTTTATTTTTTTACTTAAGACATCCCTATGGGCATACAAGAGACGCAGGGCGCCATACCCACCCCTCAAGCACCTGGCCACATGCTCCTCAAACCTCAACTGATGATCCAATGTGACTCCTAAAATTTTTATATCATCAGAAACAGTAAGAGGTTCGCCATCCACCACCAATTGACCGGATATCAAAGGCTTAATCGCTCTCCTTGTGACACTACCGCAAAACAGAAGACTTAAATGGATTTAGCACAAGTTCATGGCGTTTCGCAACATCAGAAAATAATGCTATATCAGAGTTAAATTTTATGCAGGCATCAACCCAATTATTTGGATTAAAATTCAGCAGAAGCTGTGTATCGTCTGCATACACGTGAATCTGCGTGTAATCTGCGAATGCTCGAGAAC